>NC_058133.1:339105064-339187564 GCF_016433145.1 Gracilinanus agilis | reverse complement strand
GTGGGTCCAGACTCGGGAAGCTGAGCATAGGTACCTGGGAGGTGAGGGGAGGAGAAAGCCAGAGAAACATAGCAAAAATGCTTGGAAAATGGTGGCTTAGATGGAGCCAAACCTCAGACAACCTGGCTTTAAAACACAAAGATAGAGAACAAAGGGCTTCAAGAGGAAAGAAAACCAGGAAACAGCAGGACAGAGCAGAGGAACCCTACTGCTGGACAGCTCAGTGAAAACACTCCATCTTGTCCCACACTTCTTTTTTTTCCCCTCTCAAGGTTTTAGCCTCAGGGCACATTAAGCAATACAGACTTATTCAATAAATACAGGTTTAATCCCGTCAAATGGACAGACAAGAAGTTTTCAGACAGGGAAAGTCCAACACCCCTTTCCCATAGACTGCAGATAAAGTAACTACAAACCTCCACTGCCAGCTGGGGGGTGATCTTTCATCAAAGCTCATTAAATCCATCTGCTTAAACTAGCAGAAGAGAAAAGAAAATAAATATGAGTAAACAGCAGAAAAAGAGAAAAGAAATGACAATTCACAGCTTCTTTCAAGGAAGTGAAAAGAAAGCAAATGAAATAGAAATAGAAGAAGAGGAAGAGGAAGAAGTCCCACTGAATTGGACCCAGGCTTTGGAAGATCTCAAAATTCAATTAACTCAAGAACTTCAGGAACTCAAAAAGCAATCAAGAGAGGCAAGAGAGGCTGAAGACAATTTGAAAAAGGAAATACATGAACTAAAACAAGAAAATAAAGTCTTAAAAGCCAGAATTGGACAGCTTGAAAATGAAGCAAAGAAGGCAAAAGATGACCTACAAAGAAAATCAGACCAGAAGGAGAAAGATGACCAAAAAGCCAGGGATGAAATTCAGTCTTTAAAAACAGAACTCAACAACTAGAAGCAAATGACTTCACAAGGCAGCAAGAATACATAAAATAAAATTTAAAAAAATTACAAATTTGAGGAGAATATGAAACACCTCATTGATTCAACCAAAAATCTGAGAACAGAGCTAGAAGACATAATTTAAGAATTATTGGTTTACCAGAACATCATGAAAAAAGAAAAAGTTTAGACATCATCCTACAAGAAATTATCAGAGACAACTGTCCTGACATTGTTGAACAAGAGGGAAAAGTAGAAATTAAAAGAATCCACAGATTACCTCCTATATTTAATCCACAACTGACAACTTCTACACATATTATAGCCAAATTTAAAAAAAAACGACCAGACAAAAAAATATTACAAGCTGATAAAAAGAAGTCATTCAGATATCAGGGAACTACAGTAAGGATAACACAGGATCTGGCTGCATCTACATTGAAGGACCTGAAGGCATGGAACACAATATTCCAGAAATCAAGAGAACTGTGCCAACAACCCAGCAAAACTGACTATATTATTGCAGGGGAAAGTATGGTCTTTCAAAAAAATTGAGGACTTCCAAGCATCCATAAAGAAAAAATTGGACTTAAAGAGTTTGCTGCCCAAGTACAGGACTCAAGAGAATCACCATGAGGTAATTAAGAGAGCGGGGTTAGCGGGGTATCTTTTCGTTAAGGGACCTAATAAGTTCAATCAATTTATATTCCAAGAAGAAAAGAAGATTTTGGCAAATATTAAAAATTGTTATCACCAATAGGATAACTAGAAGAAGTTTACATAGAGGGAATAGTGACAAACTGTCTAGGATGAAATATATATATATATATATATATATATATATATATATATATATCCATATTTTTATATATTGTAGTGCAAATAGGGTGTATATCAACCCTGAAAAGCCCTACTTCTGAGGTGAGTCAGTTGACCCGGGGGACTCAATGAGAGTAGAAGGGTCAACTGAGCTCTCTTCTTTAGACTGAAAACCTGGCCTCTATTCTGCAGC
This sequence comes from Gracilinanus agilis, assembly GCF_016433145.1. NCBI lineage: Eukaryota > Metazoa > Chordata > Mammalia > Didelphimorphia > Didelphidae > Gracilinanus > Gracilinanus agilis. The sequence goes on along the minus strand of NC_058133.1, from coordinate 339,185,665 downwards.
TTTTCTCTTAAAATTTTTTAGCTTAAATATTTCCTTTAGATCTCCCTAACCTCCCTTATTCCCAATCATCATTTTCCCTTACTAAATTTCTTAGGTTTTTAAAGGAGAGTGGATCTGGGGTTTAGCTTTCAATCTTGGTAGACATAGTTTCCCTGTAGTCAAATAGGGCTTACCCTTGTTACAAATTATCTCTTGAATCATTGTATCCAACTTTCCTAATCCTATAGGCTACAAAACCCTTTGGGGGTGAGTTAGGCAGGTCCTATCTCAGGCTCACATTCCTATCTCCCTCCCCTACCTGAAGCTTTCCCTAGGTGGCCTTTAGAGTTACCTTGTACACTTCCATCCCTTCCATGAAAAACCAATAAACCCAGTTTATCAAGTAATCAAACCTTTGGCTAGTTCATTAGTTGGTTGATAAGAGAGAGGGAGAAGGGGAGAAAGGAATAACATTGCTCCTGGGTTGTGAAGGGAATTGGAGGTATCCATTTTGGAGGAACTGAAATCTTAATACTTCCTCTGAGCTATTCCCTTGTAAACCTGAGAAACTGACTAGAAGCCCTCTAGTCAGTTTCAAGGCATTCTTGGATGGCCCTAACCTTTGTCTGTAGAAGTGCCCTTCCTGCTTAAATGATTCAATCTGTTTCCCTTTAGTTTCTCTGTGTCAAACCTATGTCCCAGTCTCTGTCTCTCAGGCTGTAGCTGCCTGCCCTTACAACTCTTTATACCTCCGTGTTTATAAACCCTAAACTTAGTCATTCCCTTACTTCTCCTACCACCTCAATCTATCACCTACACTATTGTAACTTTATTATCTATTTACTGCCTTAGGGATGCACAAACCCCTATCCATCCACAGTGCCTTATCCCTATTCACATTACCTTTAGTCCTTTACCTGCCTTATCCCTATTGCAACATTACCTTGCCTTAATCTCCCTATTACCTCTACCCTATTCCCATATTACAACCACCTTATTACCCCACCAGCTTAATCCCCTCATTACATCTAGATAAATTCCCCTTATTACTATATAGATAGATAGATAGATAGATAGATAGATAGATAGATAGATATACACAAAAATAGAGGGGGGAAAGAAGGTAATATTAAGAAAAATGGAAAAACAAACAAAATTAAATAAATTTATATCCCATAAAGAAGCTTGTGGGGCCAATAAGAAAGAATAACAATACACTGTAAGAGTAAAGAGGTTGGAGAAAAGAAATATTTAATACTTAAGTGCACTGAAATCAACTTAAAGAGGGAAGAACAATCAGATCCTCTGGGGCAGAGAATTTATTCTTGTCCTATAGAGAAGTAGAAAGGTAATAAAAGGATTGTGGAGAGGAAAATAACACAAGGAAGGGGGAGAGCTGGGGGTGGGGTAGCTTAAACAGATCCTAAACAAGAATAAGAGGGGAATAAGAAGGGAGAAGGGAAAATACTATACAAATTATTTGATAAAATAAGCAAAGAAGGAGTCCTATTAAATTCTTCTTATGACACAAATATGGTACTGATCCCAAAGCCAGGTAGTTCAAAAACAGAGAAAGAAAACTACAGAACAATTTTCCTAATGAACATAGATGCAAAAATCTTAAGTAGAATACTAGCAAAAAGACTCCAGAAAGTGATCAAGAGGGTTATCCACCATGTTCAAGTGGGATTTATACCAAGAATGCAAGAATGGTTCAACATTAGGAAAACCATCCACATAATTGACCATATCAACAAGCAAATGAACAACAATCACATGATTATCTCAATAGATGCTGAAAAAGCCTTTGAAAAAATACAACATCCATTCCTATTGAAAACACTAGAAAGTATAGGAATAGAAGGGCTTTTCCTAAAAATAATAAACAGTATATATCTAAAAGCATCAACAAGTATCATATGCAATGGGGGATAAATTAGAAGCCTTCCCAATAAGAGCAGGTGTGAAACAAGGATGCTCTTTATCACCTCTATTATTCAACACTGTACTAGAAACACTAGTAGTAGCAATCAGAGAAGACAAAGAAATTGAAGGTATCAAAATAGGCAATGAGGAGACTAAGCTATCACTCTTTGCTGATGATATGATGGTCTACTTAAAAAATCCTAGAGAATCAACTAAACAATTAGTGGAAGTAATCAACAAATTTAGTAAAGGTGCAGGATACAAAATAAATGCACATAAATCATCAGTATTTCTATATATTTCCAACACATCACAGCAGCAAGAGGTAGAAAGAGAAACACCATTTAAAATCACCCTAGACCATATAAAATACTTAGGAATCTATCTACCAAAACAAACACAGGAATTATAATACAACTACAAAAAAACTTTCCAAACAATTAAAACTAGAACTAAACAATTGGAAAAACACTGAGTGCTCATGGGTAGGACACCTAACATAATAAAAATGACCATTCTACCCAAATTAATTTACTTATGTATGCCATACCTATCAAACTACCAAAAACTTTTTTCATGAACTAGAAAAAAAAACTATAACAAAGTTCATTTGGAAGAACAAAAGATCAAGAATATCAAGAGAAATAATGAAAAAAAAATGGGAAGAAACATTGCCTATCAGTACCAGATAGTAAACTATACTATAAAGCAGTGGTCATCAAAACAATATGGTACTGGCTGAGAGAAAGAAGGGAGGATGAGTGGAATAGACTTTGGGTAAGGGACATCAGCAAGACAGTCTATGATAAACCTAAAGAGCCCATCTTTTGGGACAAAAATCCACTCTTCGATAAAAGTTGCTGGGAAAATTGGAAAACAATATCGGAGAGATTAGATTTAGATCAATGTCTCACACCCTACATGAAGATAAATTCAGAATGGGTGAATGATTTGAATATAAAGAAGGAAACTGTAAGTAAATTAAATGAACATAGAGTAGTATACTTGTCAGATCTCAGGGAAAGGGAAGATGTTAAAACCAAGCAAGAATTAGAAAAGAATTACAAAATGCAAAATAAATAATTTTGATAATATTAAATTAAAAAGGTTTTGTACAAACAAAAATAAAGCAACCAAAATGAGAAGGGAAACAACAAAATGGGGAAAAATTTTTTAACTTTTTTTTAACATTTATTAATATTCATTTACCCCCTGCACCCCCACATACCAATGCCAATGCACATTTCCACTGGTTTTATCCGGTGTCATTGATCAAGACCTATTTCCAAATTGTTGGTAGTTGCATTGGTGTGGTAGTTTCGAGTCTACATCCCCAACCATGTCCACCCCAACCCATGCATTCAAGCAGTTGTTTTTCTTCTGAGTTTCCTCTCCTGCAGTCCTTCTTCTGAATTTGGGTAGTGTTCTTTTCAATAAATCCCTCAGAGCTGTCCAGTGTCATTGCATTGCTGCTGGTACAGAAGTCCATTGCATTCGATTTTACCATAGTATATCAATGTCTGTGAACAATGTTCTTCTGGCTCTGCTCCTTTTGCTCTGCATCAATTCCTGGAGGTCTTTCCAGTTCACCTGGAATTTCTCCAGTTTATTATTCCTTTGAGCCCAATAGTATTCCATCACCAGCATATACCACTATTTGTTCAGCCATTCCCCAATTGAAGGACATACTCTCCTTTTCCAGTTTTTGCCACCACAAAAAGTGTAGCTATAAATATTTTCGTCTGTTTATTTATGATCTCTTTGGGGGACAAACCCAACAATGGTATGACTGGATCAAAGGGTAGGCATTCTTTTATAGCCCTTTGAGCATAGTTCCAAATTGCCAGCCAGAATGGTTAGATCAGTTCACAAATCCACCAGCAATGCATTAATGTCCCAATTTTGCCACATCCCCTCCAGCATTCAGTACTCTCCCCTTCTTTCATTTTAGCCAATCTGCTAGGTGTGAGGTGATACCTCAGAGTTGTTTTGATTTGCATTTCTCTAATTATTAGAGATTTTGAACACTTTCTCATGTGCTTATTGATACTTTTGATTTCTTTACCTGAAAATTGCCTATTCATGTCTCTTGCCCATTTATCAATTGGGGAATGGCTTGATTTTTTTATACAATTGATTTAATTCCTTGTATATTTGAGTAATTAGACCCAAGTCAGAGTTTTTTGTTATAAAGATTTTTTCCCAATTTGTTGTTTTCCTTCTGATTTTGACTACATTGTTTTTGTTTGTACAAAAGCTTTTTAGTTTAATATAATCAAAACCATTTAATTTACATTTTGTAATTTTCTCTAACTCTTGATTGGTTTTAAAATCTTTCATTTTCCAGAGATCTGACAAGAATACTATTCTGTGTTCACTTAACTTATTTATAGTTTCCCTCTTTATATTCAAGTCATTCACCCATTCTGAATATATCTTGGTGTAGGGTGTGAGATGTTGATCTAAACCTAATCTCTCCCATATTGTTTTCCAAATTTCCCAGCAGTTTTTGTCAAATAGTGGATTCATGTCCCAAAAGTTGGGCTCTTTGGGTTTATCATACACTGTCTTGCTGATGTCATTTATCCCCAGTCTATTCCATTGATCCTCCTCTCTATCTCTTAGCCAGTACCATATTGTTTTGATGACTGCTGCTTTATAGTTTAGTTTAATATCTGGTACTGCTAGGCCCCCTTCCTTCACATTTTTTTTCATTATTTCCCTTGATATTCTTGATCTTTTGTTATTCCAAATGAAATTTGTTATAGTTTTTTCTAATTCAGTAAAGAAGTTTTTTTGGTAGCTTGATAGGTATAGCACTAAATAGGTAAATTAATTTGGGTAGAATTGTCATTCTTATTATGTTAGCTCATCCTACCCATGAGCAATCAATGGCTTTCCAATTGTTGAGATCCAGTTTTATTTGTTTGGAAAATGTTTTGTAGTTGTTTTCATATAATTGCTGTGTTTGTTTTGGTAGATAGATTCCCAAGTATTTTATATTATCTAGGGTGATTTTAAATGGTGTTTCTCTTTCTACTTCTTGCTGCTCTAATGTGGTGGAAATGTATAAAAATGCTTATGATTTATGTGCATTTATTTTGTATCCTGCAACTTTGCTAAAGATGTTGATTATTTCTACAAGCTTCTTAGTTGATTCTCCAGGATTTTTTAAGTAGACCATCATATCATCTGCAAAGAGTGATAGCTTAGTCTCCTCATTGCCTATTTTGATAACTTCAATTTCTTTGTCTTCTCTAATTGCTACTGCTAGTGTTTCTAGTACTATGTTGAATAATAGAGGTGATAAAGGGCATCCTTGTTTTACTCCTGATCTTATTGGGAAGGCTTCTAATTTATCCACATTGCATATGATACTTGTTGATGCTTTTATGTATATACTTTTTATTATTTTTAGGAAAGGTCCTTATATTCCTATACTTTTCAGTGTATTCAATAGTAATGGATGGTATATTTTGTGAAAGGCTTTTTTAGCATCTACTGAGAGAATTCAGATATCAAGGAGCAACAATCAGGATCACACAAATCTGGCAGCCTCCACGCTAAAAGACTGCAAGGCTTGGAATATGATATTCAGAAAGGCAAGAGAGCTGGACCTGCACCCACGGATCAACTACCCATCAAAATTGACTATATACTTCCAGGGGAAAGTAAGGGCATTCAACAAAATTGAAGATTTCCAAGTATTTGCACAGAAAAGACCAGGACTAAATGGAAAGTTTGATATCCAACCACAAAAATCAAGAGAAACATGAAAAAGTAAATAAGAAACAGAGGGGAAAGAAAGAAAACTCATAATTTTTAAATTTGCCTTTCTAAGGGCCTCAGTAAGATCTAATTATCTGTACTCCTATGAGGAGAATTGCTATGTATAATTCTCTGTAGTGAACTCTATTCACTATTATAGCAACTAGAAGAATAATTCATAGGGAGAGGGCAGTATACTAAATGGTCTAAGAGTACATGGGGGGGTGGGAAAGAGGTGGGTGAATAGTAGGGGACACCAAGAGAAACTTGAGTGAATAAGAAAAATAGAATATTCTATTATGCACAAAGAGGGCATGGGAAGTGGAGGGGACAGATACTATTATAAGAAGTAGAGGAAGAGAGCATTAAGAGGTCATATTTAAACCTTACTCTCAGTGTAATCAACCCAGAGAGGGAAGAGTAGCTACATTATCCATTGGGATATAAAACTCTATCTAACCCTACTGAGAAAGTCAGAAGGGATAAACCAAGGGGAGCACGGGAGTGGGGAGGTCAAAAAAGGGAAGGGAGAAGAAGGGGGAGGGGATTTATTAGACCTTAAAAAATAAAAAGAGGGGAATAATAAGGGAGGGAGTATAAAGGGAAGTTAATCAAGGGAGGGGATAAGGGATACCAGCTTAAAGCAAACCACTGGTTTAAAAGGAAACAGTTTAAGAAGAATGGGTAGGAATAGGGGAGGATACAAAAATGTCAGCGAATGCACAACTGATAATTATAACTCTGAATGTGAATGGGATGAACTCACTCATAAAACAGAAGCAAATAGCAGAGTGAATTAGAAACCAAAACCCTACCATATGTTGTCTACAAGAAACACATATGAGGTGGGTGGAAGTACAAAATTTTAAGGCTGAGGGCTTGAACAAAATTTTTTGGGCATCAAATGAGAAAAAGAAGGCAGGAGTGGCAATTGTGATTTCTGACAAAGCCAAAGTAAAAATAGAGATGATTAAAAAAGACAGGGAAGGTCATTATATCCTGATTAAAGGCAGTATAAACAATGAGGAAATAACACCGCTCAATATGTATGCACCAAGTGGCATAGCATCCAAATTCATACAGGAGAAACTGGCAAAGCTCAAGAAGGAAATAGATAGTAAAACCATAATAGTGGGAGATCTAAATATTCCTCTTTCAGATCTAGATAAATCAAACCAAAAAAATAAATAAGAAAGAGGTAAGAGAGGTGAATGAAGTCCTAGAAAAATTAGATTTAATGGATATGTGGAGAAAAATAAATAGGGATAAAAAGGTATACACCTTGTTTTCAGCTGCACATGGCACATTCACAAAGATTGACCACGTAATAGGGCATAGAAACATTGCAAACAAATGCAAAAGAGCAGAAATAATAAACGTAAATTTCTCAGATCATAGTGCAATAAAAATAATAATTAGTAAGGGCACCTGGACAGGCAAATCAAAAACTAATTGGAAATTAAATAATATGATTCTCCAAAACCAATTAGTCAAAGAAGAAATCATAGAAATAATCAATAATTTCATTGAAGGGAATGACAATGATGAGACATCCTACCAAACTCTGTGGGATGCAGCCAGGGCAGTACTCAGGGGGAAATTTATATCCTTGAGTGCATGTATTAACAAATTAAGGAGGGCAGAGATTAATGAATTGAGCATGCAACACAAAAAATTAGAAAGCAAGCAAATTAAAAATCCTCAAATGAAAACTAAATTAGAAATACTAAAAATCAAGGGAGAAATTAATAAAATCAAAAGTAAAAGGACTATTGAATTAATAAATAAGACTAGAAGCTGGTATTTTGAAAAAACGGATAAAATAGACAAAGTACTGGTCAATCTAGGTTAAAAAAGGAAAGAAGAAAACCAAATTGACAGTTTTAAAGATGAAAAGGGAGACCTCACCTCTAATGAAGGGGCTATTAAGGCAATCATTAAAAACTATTTCACCCAATTATATGGTAATAAATATAACAATTTAGGAGACATGGTTGAATATCTACAAAAATATAAACTGCCTAGATTAACAGCAGAAGAAATAGAATGCCTAAATAATCCCATATCAGAAAAAGAAATTGAATAAGCCACGAAAGAACTCCCTAAGAAAAATTCGCCATGGCCTGATGGATTCACAAGTGAATTCTATCAGACATTCAAAGACCAAGTAATCCCAATGCTATACAAATTATTTGGCATGTTAAGCAAAGAAGGAGTCCTACGAAACTCCTTTGATGACACAAATATGGTACTGATTCCAAAGCCAGGGAGATCAAAAACAGAGAAAGAAAACTACAGACCAATCTCCCTAATGGACATAGATGCAAAAATCTTAAATAAAATATTAGCAAAGAGACTCCAGCAAGTAATTAAGAAGATGATCCACCATGATCAGGTGGGATTTATACCTGGAAGGCAAGGATGGTTCAACATTAGGAAAACCATCCACATAATTGACCATATCAACAGTCTAACAAACAAAAATCACATGATCATTTCAATAGATGCTGAAAAAATCTTTTTAAAGAAATATTCTGACAGAAATCTAATTACTCAAATATACAAGGGATTAAATAGATTGTATAAAAATTATGCCATTTCTCAATTGAATAATAATTGAAAATGAATTCAAATGAAAAAATAATAGCAGAGAAGAGTAATGAATGTTGGAGGGGATGCGGCAAAATTGGGACATTAATGCATTGCTGGTGGAGTTGTGAATTGATCCAACCATTCTGGATGGCAATTTGAACTATGCTCAAAGGGCTATAAAAAGATTGCCTTCCCTTTTTATCCAGCCATATCATTGCTGGGTTTGTACCCCAAAGAGATCATAGATAAATAGACTTGTACAAAAATATTTATAGCTATGCTTTTTTGTGGTACCAAAACATGGAAAATGAGAGTATACCCTTCAATTGGGGAATGGTTGAACAAATTGTGGTATATGCTGGTGATGGAATACTACTGTTCTCAAAGGAATACTAAACTGGAGGAATTCCATGTGATCTGCAATGACCTCCAGGAATTGATGCAGAGTGAAGGAGCAGAGCCAAAAGAACATTGTACAAAGAGACTGATACACTGTGGTAAAATCGAACGTAATGGTCTTCTGTACTAGCAGCAATGCAATGACTCAGGACAATTCTTAGGGACCTATGGAAAAGAATGCTACCCACATTCTGAGGAAGAACTACAGTAGAGGAAACATAGAAGAAAAACAACTGCTTGAACACATGTGTTAATGCAAACATAATTGGGAATGCAGACTGTAAATGACCACACCAATGCAACTATCAATAATATGGAAATATGTCTTGATAGATGACACATTATAAACCAGTGGAAATGCAGGTTGGCTATGGAGAGGGTGGTGAAGGGGAGGTGGTTAAGGGGAAAGTAAGAACATGAATCATGTAACAATGGAAAATTTTTCTACAAAATTAAAAATTTTAAAAATCAGAGAACGGAAATGAGGAGACATCATATTAAAACTTAAAGGATATAGATAAAGTAGTACTCGGGGAAAATATATATCTTGGTGTGCCTATAGTCATAAAGTCAAGAGAGAAGAGATGAAGGAATTTGGATTGCAACTTAAAAAATTAGAAAAAAAAGAGCAAATTAAAATTCCCCTCCAAAAAATCTAAATTAGAAATCCTAAAAATTAAAAGAGAAGTTAATAAAATTGAAAGTAAAAGAGCTATTGAACTAATGAATAAGGCTAGATGCAGGTACTTTGAAAAAACAAATAAAAATAGATTAAGCTTTGGTTAATCTAATCAAAAATAGAAAGAAGAGAATCAAATTAAGAGGACAAAAGGTGAAAAGTGTAATCTTATCTCCAATGAAGAGCAAACTAAGGTAATTATTAAAAACTATTTTGCCCAATTACATGGCAATAAATATGACAATCTAGGTGAAATGGGTGAACATTTACAAATATATAATATATATTAAACTACCAAAAACTTTTTTGTAGAATTAGAAAAAAAATTATAACAAAGTTCATCTGGAAGAACAAGAGATCAGAAATATCAAGGGGAATAATGAAAAAAACAAAAAAGAAAAAGGATGGGAGCCTAGGAGTACAAGATCTTAAATTGCTCCCAAACCTCTTAGTGAATTCACACCCCACCTAGTGCTAGGTGAGAAGTCAGCAAGATACCTGGAGAGTTCCATCCTTTTTTCTAACTCAAAGAGTCATAAATTTGTTCGCACTCTCAAAAAGTATGAACACTTTTGATGAATATTCACCCCTCCAGAATGTTTGAAGTGGTTCCCACAAACACTGCTCCCTGGGCAGTGCTAGACAATTTGGAAGTTGTGATTGACCCCTGTGAAAAGGGGAAGAGACAGAATACCACCATAAAAGCCATGAAAGCAGTCTCATAAAGTGGAGCCAAGTGGAGAGTGAACTCCATGAAGAGAGTCACTCCAAGAAGGAAGTTGGCTTCAAGAAGGTTGGCTCAAAGAAGAAAGTTGGCCTCAGGAGTCACCTTCAGCTCCAGTCATTGTGGTCACCTGCCTCTTGGAGGGAACTTGGGTGAGTGATTAGCTGGTTTTCCCTTCCTGTCTTCAGGATGTAGTTAAATTCTGATTAAAGGTTAACAAGTCCTGAATGAGCCAAGAACTGGAACAATATTTAGTTAGAAAGGTTAATGTCTTCTCTACCCTTTTGCATTTCTCTACTTTCACTCTTTCCACCTCTTTTCTAAATAAAAGAGTTATGATTTTCATATATTTAGCCAAACCATTAATTTTAACACTTACACACCTAGCAGAGTAGCCAATATGGCTGCAAAGGAAACTGAGAAATGTTGCAGGGGATGTGGTAAAATTGAGACACTGCTGGTGGAGTTGTGAATTAGCCCAACAATGCATTCTAAAGGACAATTTAGAACTATGTGCAAAGGGCTTTAAAAGAATGCCTCCATTTTGACCCAGCCATACCACTGCTGTGTTTGTATCCCAAAGAGATAATAAGGAAAGAAAAAACTTGAACAAAAATATTTATAGCCATGCTCTTTGTGGTGGCCAAAACCTGGAAAAATGATGGGGTATCCATCGATTGGGAATGGTTCAACAAATTGTGGTATCTGATGATGATGGAATATTATTGTGATGAATGGAATGATGAACTGGAGGAATTCCATGTGAACTGGAAAGAGCACCAGGAATTGATGCAGAGTGAAAAGAGCAGAAACAGGAGAACATTGTACACAGAGACTGATAAATTATGCACAATCAAATGTAACAGACTTTTCTACTAGCAGCCATGCAATGACAAAGGACAATCCAGAGAAACTTATGAGAAAGAATGCTATCAACATGTAGAGAAAGAATTGTGGGAATGGAAATACAGAAGAAAACCATATGTTCAATCATATAGTTCAATGGGGATATGATTAGGATTTTGATGTTAAAAATCACTCTACTGAAAATATGAATAATATGGATATAGGTTTTGAACAATGATATGTGTTTAATACATTGGAGTTGCTTGTCAGATCCCAAGAGGGGTGGGTTGCCAAGGGGGAGGGGGAGAGAGGAGAATCATGAATCACATAATCATAGAAAAATATTCTAAATAAACTTTTACAAAAGAAATAACACACTTATCCAAGAAACTTCCTAAATTTAAAAAAATTAAAAAAGAAATCAAAGCAAAGGATTATTTTCATGAAATTATTCATAGCAGGTATTCTGTAGTAGCAAAGAATTGGAAATTGAACACCTTCCCATCAATTGGGAAAAAACTGTGGTATATGATTGTGATGATATATTATCGTGCTATAAGAGATGAGAAGAGTAGTCATTTAAAAAACAGATGACATAAATTGATGCAAAGTGAAGTTATTAGATCAAGGAGACCATTTTTTTCACATTAATATTGAAAGCATGATCTGCTATGACTTAACTTTTCTGATCTAGACAATAATCCAGAACAATTCCAAAGGACCCATGATTGAAAACATTTTCCCCTCTCAAAGGGAAATTAATAAATTTTGACTCCAAGTGGTAGCATACCTTGTTTTTTTACTGTCTTAGTTTTTCATTAACATTTTTTGCCTATATGTTTTGTTTTGCAACCTGGATGATATGGAAATGTGCTTGCATAACTTCATAAGCATTACCAAAGTTGTATTAGGTGCCTTTTTAAAAGATGGGGGATGGGAATAAGGGAAAGTGTTTAGAATTCAATATTTTTTAAAGTGTCAAAAAATTTTTCATTTAACTGTTATATGTTATATGTTTTTGGGAAAAATATTTTTAAAAACAAAAAAGTTCAGTACTTTTCCTATTGGGCTATTGTGTAATTAGAATTTTGTACCACTGGACTTCATTTTCAGGAATCCTAATTTTGTCCTCAAATTGTGTCCTTACATTTTGTGGACAAAAGTTTCTGTAACTCCATCCTCTCTCACTCTTCTCCTGCTTTTACAGTCTGGGAAACTGTTCTTTACTCAGCTTTTTCTATTTCCTCAAGTTTAAGTGATTATTAATAAATCTTATAAAATATAATACTTGGAGTGATCTGGTATTACTTTCAATTTTACACTATCTAGGCCATTTTATTTACCAAGGTATTTTGTTTATTGTTTTTGCCATTTCAGTTAGGTTGAACTATATATTTTTTATTTCTCATTTTATTCTCGTTTCAGTTTTTCTTGACAAATATGCTGGAGTGGTTGGGAATTTCCGTCCCCTACTCTTTTTATAACTGAGGAAATTGCTGCAAAAATGGTTAAATGACTTATCCAGAATCATATGGTTAATGAATTCTGAAACTATCTTTGAACTCAAGTCTTCCTGACTCTAGACTCAATACTATCCACTGCACCACCTGGCTGCCACCAAATTATTGTACACTTTCTGTAACTTCAAATTTGACAGAACACTTCCAATAATCATATAAAAAGTGTTCATACTTTGTTTATGATGATGGATTGGTTAAGGTCCCACATATTTTCTAAAACCATGTTATGTTCATATGATTAAATAGGATTCAATGAATAAAAAAATAAGGACTGAAGTAGTTTTTAATTAAGTAAATATTTCACTTGAACTAAAGGCACATTGAATAGAATCTTTTTTTATATTGTTCATATATTTTCCTTAGTCTCATAAAATTAACATTTTTAGTTGCTAAAATGACATTGATACAAATGGTCAAAAATGAGGAATTTATAGTGATTAAAAATAAATATTATTGTATTAATACATTTCGATAGTGAAAAGCAATTTCACATATTCCTCTTCAAAATGTATTACTTACAACTGTCAAATAGATTGTATAATTGCATGTAATGTATATGAAACAGCAGACTGTTTCCCTCCCATGAAACTATAGGTTCCATCATATTCACACTAAAACTCTAGAAATATCCAATTAGCAGAGAAACACGGTCAGTGTCCATCATTTTCTTTAGCCTTTAAACGATTTTATTTCCACTTAAGGTTATTATCTTTATCTAATATATTCTGGTTACAACTTTGAATTTATTAGGTTCCACCTACTTTGTGCTAGCAGTATTATATGTATGCTTGTCATTCACCTCTTTAATTTCTAGCTCTTTCTGGAAAGATCCATTTTTCTTGTACCCCCCTCCTTTTTAATCAACAATGCTTAGCATAGTATTGGCATAGATTAGCTACTTAATAAATATTTCTTAACTTTAACTCATTCTTTCACCTGCATCCAGTACTGTGTCTCATATATTGAAGAGGATTATTAAATATATTTAACTTTTACATATTTTACATGAATTTCCAGTAATCACATATTAAGGAGAATGACAGAGATTTTTTGACAAAAAGAAAATAAATGTCAAGGTATTGGGTAGAGGATAGAGAGTTGGCCTGAATTAAGAACACATGGGTTGAAATCCTTCTTTTGACATATTGGCTGTGTGACCCTAAGCAAGCCTCTGGAAATCTTATTGTTATTTTTTTCTGAGCAATTCAGATTCTTAACATGCAGAGTTTTTTTCAAAGTTATGTATAAATATAATTTCTAATAATAATTTTCTAACATTTGACAATTTATGTTTTCCCCCTCTTCTCTACCTCTCCCTAAGATTGGATATAGTAATATAGGTCATAGACATTATCATTAAATATATATTTCCACATTTGTCATGTTGTGAAACAAAATATATCACTTAAATTAGAGAAAAATTCATAGAAAAATTAAAATGAAGAATGATGTGCTTCAATTTACATTCAGACTCTCAATTCCTTTATGGCGGTGGATAGCATTTTCCATCATAAGTGCCTTGGAGTTGTCCTTAATCCTTGCATTGTGGATTAACCATTGTTGATTGTTCATTAATCACAGTTGATCATCATACATTATTTTTGTTACTGTATACAATGTTCTCCATGTTCTGCTCAGTTCATTTTCTCTCCAGGAATTTTTTTGATTGTCTTGTTTGCCATTTTTTTATGACACAATGGTATTTCAATATAATCATATATTACAACCTGTTCAGTCATTTCCCAATTGATGGACATCCCTTCAGTTTCACATTCTTCATACCACAAAAAGAAGGCTACAAGTATTTTTGCACAAGTAGGTCCTTCTTTTTTGTCTATGTTTGATTACTCTGAGCAGAGCTATTATTGATGATTTGTTCTATGTTCAGTCCAATAAGACAATATCCACAAAAAAGAACCTGAATTAATTTGAAAACAATATAGAAGTCAGCAATTTATGGGCTATATTATCTGGACATTAGAAATGGCCTAGTATACTATTATATTACTAAGTTGATTAAATGTCTACCTTAATTCTTGTTGTACATATGATATTCCACTTATACTTGAAAATTTAGAAATTACTCTGAAAACTAGGATTTTACTAGCATATTTGTTAATATAGGAGAGTACAACTTGAGATTCTTACTTTGAAAGTAAATATCAACTATGGTTTGAACTGGTTAATACATTCGGGAATATCAGAATCTCACAGAAGTCCACTTACATGTCCACTTGAGATTGAGAGAAAAGTTCATTGAACTATTTTAGTTCCTAGGAAGTTTTCTTGGTTTCATAAACTGTCATTGGTACTATTAACTTCTTTTTTTGTTACATACTACATGTAGCTGAAGTGTATTGGGAAATCAGGAGATTTAAAAGGATGAGACAAGGTTCATTTAAGGCATATAGAAATTTGCAGGCAAGATTGGATAGAGATTGGGAATTTTGATGGAAAAAGTAATAGCTAACATTCAAATAGAGCATAGAGAGCAGGAGAAGATAATAACTAAGACTGACAGTCAGTTGTGCCTAAGGAAAAAATAATACATCAAAAATAAGGGCAAAGCTTATTCCTGGCTCTGAAGCTAGTTGTGTAACTTTACTTAAGGTTTTAAACAATTCAATTTAAACTTTTTGCATGTCACATTATTCATCTTTTAAGTCTCTGGCATACACACACGTGGCTAAATACATATATGCATATTTGTATGTATATGTGAATATAACATTGTTTTGGGGAAATAATTTGTTTAAAATGACAGAGATAAAGGACAAGAAGCATTGCCTTTGTCTGAATTGTAAAGAAATAAATGCAAAAAAAAATGAGAACAGGTGGTCCCAAATATAGATTACTAGTATTAATTTACTTTACTTTCTTTTTAATGCTTCCTTTCTATAATAAAGTGGATGGTGATAGAAAGAATAGAATAAATAGAAATAAAAATAACATAATATGTAATTCAAAGGAAAGTAAATGTATTTATAATTATGAAAGTTAATGTTAATGTAATGTTAATGCACTCATCAAATGGGAAAGGGTGACAGAATGACTCAAGAAGCAAACATCCTACATGAATAAATGTATTTTTTATAAGAAATATACATGAACTATAAGGAATCACAGAATGTCAAAAAGCCTGACTGAAGGACACACTGACTTCTGGTTGCCAAGATGGAAGAACCCAGCAATTACTCTAAAAAAAAACACAAGAGAATGAAAGGGCCTAAAAACATATCCTAGAGCAGTGTAAACAACATAAGGATTGAATTCTCTGCCCCAAATATTGCGCAGAGTCAGAAAGGAAGTCTCATCTCACTGGGGTATGAGGAAATAGCACTGAACAACCCTCAGTTGAACTCAGATATAATACAACACAAATGGTAGGGAAAAAACATATCTGTTTTGGTCTGGTCTCAACACAATAAGAACAAAAACCAACACAATACTGTACAGGCAGCAGTGGGAGGAAAAAAGCCCTATAAATTCTAATCAGCTTAGAGGCTGGGCATGAACCAGTGTGAGTAGCATTGGGAAGAACTTAGCCCAACTAGGTCCAATCTCAGTGGAATTCTGCAGAACTCAAGTCAACAAGTTAAATTGAACATTTTCATATCTCCACACAGCAGGCCAATCAAGACACCTCTGTAAAGTGGGACCAAGTTTGGGACCAAGACAGCTGAGCCAACTCCAGGCATAGTACTGGCACAGAGCAGTATTCCTTCTACCTCAGGAGTGGAGCTAAGCTTCAATATATAGGCAAATTCAAGGGATAAAATTACCTTAAAATGAGTAAAAGACAGAGAAAAGGCTTAATAATATAAAAATAGTTAAATGAGATTCATGAACAAAAATGAGCCCAGGTTGGGGGCAGCTGGGTAGCTCAGTGGAGTGAGAGTCAGGCCTAGAGACAGGAGGTCCTAGGTTCAAACCCAGCCTCAGCCACTTCCCAGCTATGTGACCCTGGGCAAGTCACTTGACCACCATTGCCCACCCTTACCACTCTTCCACCTATGAGACAATACACCGAAGTACAAGGGTTTAAAAAAAAAAATCAGCCCAGGAAAGGACATACGAAAATGAAAACATGTGATGCCTCAAAGGAAAATGTAAAAAACTGTCAATCCTCTAAAAAAAACTCACGGAAGAGTCACATAAAAGGATTTAAAAATAATAAGAGATTAAGAAGAAAAATGTGAAAATAAAATAAAAATCAATAGCTTAGAACAAAAAGATACTAAAGAAAACAGTACTTAAATTCAAAAAAGGAAATCTAATACCTCTAACAGAAAAATAACTTCTTAAGAAAGGAATTTAAAAATATAAAAAAATAATTTTCTAAAAATAAGAATTGGAAAAACAGAAGCTAATGACTTCACAAGATAGCAGGAAACAATTAAAGAAATTCAAAAAATAAAAACAGAAGAAAATTTTAAATGTCTCACTGGAAAAACAGCTAATCTGGAAAAAAGATGTAGGAGAGATAATCTAAGAATCAATGAATTGCCTAAAAACAAGGATCAAGAAAACAACCTGGAAACCACATTTTAAATTATCAGGGAACATCACCCTAATATTCCTGAAAAAGAGAAGGAAATAGATATTGAAAGACTCTGAATACCCCCTGAAAGAAATCCAAAATTTAAAAGTCCCAAAGCTATTTTTACCAAATTGTAGAACTGCAAAGTCAAGGAGAAAATACTATAAGCAGCTAGGGAAAAAAACAAACAATCAAACTCAAATTTTGTGAAATCTGGGTCAAGATTAGACAGGACCTAGCACCTTCTACATGAAAGGACCAGAAAATATGCAACATAATATTCTGCAAGGTGAAGTTTCCAGACTCACAAGTAAAAATCACCTACCCAGTGAAACTGAGCATAATACACCAGGGGAAAAATAGATATTTAACAAAATCAAGGATTTCCAGACCTTCCTAACAAAAGGGCCAGAGATAGACAGAAAGTTAAATGATCAAACTTCATCCTCAAGAGAAAGGAAAAAAGGGTAAATAAAAAAAAAAAACAACTCAAGGGAATCAGTAGGGTTAAATTAATCATATCCCTGCATAGGAAAAGGGTAAATAAGTTACTTAAAATTTCTCTAGAATAAGAGGTATAATATGATATGAGGACTAATATACTTAATATATTTAAGTTAATTGAGGGAAGCAGTGGGGTTAAACAGATTATATTCTTTGCTTAGGAAATTGATAACTAGAAAATTTAATATAATTTTGCTAATAGGGGAATTTAGATGGTTCAGGGGGATTGAGAGCCATGCCTACAAATTGGACATCCCAGGTTCAAATCTGACTTTAGACCCTCCCCAGCTGTGTTACCCTTGGCAAGTCACTTAACCCCCATTGCCTAGTCTATATTGCTTTTCTGCCTTAGAAAGCAGAAATTCTAAGAGGAAAAGTAAAGGTTAAAAAAATACTTATGGCATATGCAGTATTTAATTTTTAAACCCTTACCTTGTGTCAGAATCAATAGCTTGTATTGGTTCTAAGACAGAAGAATTGTAAGGGTTAGGCAATGGGGGTTAAGTAACTTGTCCAGGGTCACACAGCTAGTAAGTGTCTGAGGCTAGATTTGAACACAGGTCCTCCCATCTCTGGACCTAAGATACGCTAAAGTAATCAAGGAAAACAAATGGATTAAACTGACTACATTACTAGTAAGAAGGTGACAATTATATGAAAAAATACTCTAAATTACTATTGATTAGAGAAATGTAAATCAAGACGCTTCTGAAATGCCATATCATACCCATTAGATTGGCTAAAATGACAAAAAGGCAAAATGACAAATGTTGAAAAGCATATGGGGAAATGATGACACTCATATAGGTGAAACTGTGAACTGATTCAACCATTTTGGAGAATAATTTAGAATCACACCCAGGTATAAAACTCTGCATACCCTTAGATGCAGCAATCGGGTCTGTTTTCCAAATAGATCAAGGAAAATGGATAAGAATCTATTCCTTTCAAATATTTATAGCAACTCTCTTTGTGATGAAAAAAGAACTTAGAAATTTATCATATGCTCATAAGTTGAGGAATAGCTAAAAATTGTAGTATACTACTGTCCTATAAGAAATGGTGAGCAGATTAATTAAAAATAAAACTTAGAAAGAACTACACAGAGTAATGAACAGAGAAATGAGTAGAAATATGAGAACATTATACATAGATACAAATTTAATACTTAAAGAATAAGTTGAGAATGATTCCTGCAGAGAATGAACAGAAAAATAGGAATATGAACAATATACAGAGGGGATGAGACATTTTTAAATAAATACTATTAATGCTTTTTTTAGTGAAAAAATAAATCAAGAAGGTTTTCTAAGTACTCCTCCAGTCTCTCTAGACCTTTTCCTTCTGAGATCACATTCTATTTACATTTGATATATTTTTGTGAACATTTGTTTTTTGCCTCTCCTAGTGGAATGTAAACTCCTCAAATTATGTTTTTACCACATTTTTAACACCAGGAGTTTGTATAGTCCCACACATATAGTAAGTATTTAATAAATGCTTAATGATTGACATTAAAAAGATGACAAGTAAGATGCATAAGATTTATATGTAACTTGAAGTTCCTAAGATACCTAAAATACTTAGGATGCTTAAGTTACTTTATCACTGTTAGAACAATGAATAGGAATATATGTTGACAGATAGCAGAGAATAAGTTGAATATGATAAAATGATATCTGTCAAAAATATAATCAAGAGATAAGAAAGGGAACACAATGGGAAAAGGAAAAAAAGTCAAAAGTAAATTATATCACCTGAGAAAGCATAGTTAAAACTTGGTACTCAATGGCTTCAGAACTCATTGATCCAATACATTTTGATGATAATATATATTGTCACAGTATTCAAAGTGTGTTTGGCATTTGATTCACTTGCTAGAACTTGTTGGCATCATGACCTTGGGAAGCATAGGCAAGCTGCATCCAAAACAAAGGATCATGTGTTAGTTCAAGAGCATAAAGGGCTCAACCCTGGGGAACTATAAAAACTTAAAAGGGAGCAGCAACAACTGGTAGTAGGTGGAATTTCTTCAGGTGAAGAGGAGGCAAAGGAAAATGACTCCTCTTTGTTAATGCAAAAAAACTTTGTTAAAAATACTGCTCTGATAAAGAAGAATCATAAATTTGTTAAAATGGCAAGGTCATTTCTCACTTAAGAAGGATTTTGAAACAGAGACAAAAGCAAATATCATTGGATAACTTTCTTGTGGAGCTTAAACTTGCTAAATTGCAAGCAGGATTCAGTGGTGATAAAGGACAGAAAAGAGAAAGAATTCCAGAAGGGCAATTGCCTTCAAATATTATGGAAGAGAACTCTATTTCCAGGCAATAACATTTCTCCTTCCCACCATTCCCCTGGGCCTTGAGCTCCTCTGAGTTTTAGGTCAAGGTAAGTTAAAATTATTTTATTTAATCTAATTTATGCCTATGTATTATTAATATTTATTTAGTAAAATACAACTCTATTAATGCGTATAAATCTTTACAGAATCTTGGTTTTCTGGGTGTCTGGAATGGTTTAATTTAACTTACATTATTCTCTATGAGAAAAATTAATCTAGTATTAGACATGCCTTCTGGAAGGAATTAATGACAAGTACCAAAATACCACTTTATATTTAAAAATCAATACAATGGAAAGGAAGATGAGGCTAGGCTGGAAGTACTCTGATACTACTCTCCTTTGAACTAGAAGAAAGTAGGAATACCCACACTCAGGTCTAGAAACCTGTCTTACACAATAGGGTTATAAGAAGGGGAGGGAATAACAAAAAAAAAAAAAAAAAAAAAAAAAAAAAAGGAGAAAACTGGTAGGGGGAAATTAGGGAGGCAGGTAAAGATAAGCAATTTTTTTTAATGTGGAAAAGGCTGAAAGGAGAAAAGGAGAAGGAGGAATAGGAAGGAGATAAAATGGAGAGAAACAGACATTTTGTAAACATAATCCCAAAATACTAAAATATGATGTTTATAAGAAACTCACGTAAAGCAGGGAAACACAAAAAGAGTAAAAGTGAAGGGTTACCATAAATTCTACTATACATCAACTAAAGTTAAAAAAAGGAGAGGTAACAATTATTATCTCAAATGAAGCAAAAATGAAAAATGACCTAACTAAAAGAAATAGAGAAAGAAATTATGTGTTAATTAAAAAAATCACAGATGATGAAATAATATTAAACATCTATGTACCAAATGGCATAGAATATAAATTCGTAAAGGAGAAATTACATGAGTTACTATAGGAAACAGACATAAAAATAACTATATTAGTAGGGTACATTAACCTTCCCCTCCCAGAATTAGAGAAAGGGAACCAAAAAAAAATGAAAAAGAAAAAATTTAAGGATAAGAATAGAATTTTTACTTATTTTTTTAATATTTTTTTATATTTTAGAAAAATTTTCCATGGTTACATGATTCATGTTTTTACTTTCCCTTTCACCCCCCAAACCCCACCTCAAATAGCCAACACACATTTCTACTGGCTTTAACATGTCATCTGTCAAGACCAATTTGCAGATTATTGATAGTTGCATTGGTGTGGTCGTTTCGAGTCTACATCCCCAATCATGTCCGCCTCAACCCATGTGTTCAAGCAGTTGTTTTTCTTCTGTGTTTCCAATCCTGTAGTAATTCCTCTGAATGTGGGTAGCATTCTATTCCATAAAACCCTCAGAATTGCCCTAGGTAATTGCATTGCTGCCAGTACAGAAGTCCATTACATTCTATTTTACCACAGTGTATCAGTCTCTGTGAACAATGTTCTTTTGGCTCTGCTCCTTTCACTCTGCATCAAATCCTGGAGGTCATTCCAATTCACATGGAATTTCTCCAATTTATTATTCCTTTGAGCACAGGAGTATTCCATCACCAGCATATGCCACAATTTATTCAGCCATTCCCCAATTGAAGGGCATACCCTCAATTTCCAGTTTTTTTGCTACCACAAAAAGCGGGGCTATGAATATTTTTGTAGAGGTATCTTTTTTGGGTACAAACCCAGCAATGGTATGGCTGGATCAAAGGTCAGGCATTCTTTTATAGGCCTTTGAGCATAGTTCCAAATTGCCAGCCAGAATGGTTGAATCAGTTCACAATTCCACCAGCAATGCATTAATGTCCCAATTTTGCCACATCCCCTCCAACATTCATTACTCTCCCCTGCTATCATGTTAGCCAATCTGCTAGGTGTGAAGTGATACCTTAGAGATGTTTTTATTTACATTTCTCTAATTATTAGAGATTTAGAACACTTTCTCATGTGTTTAATGATAGTTTTGATTTCTTTATCTGAAAATTGCCTACTCATATCCCTTGCCCATTTATCAATTGTGGAGTGGCTTGATTTTTTATACAATTGATTAAATTCCTTGTATACTTGAGTAATTAGATCTCTGTCAGAATTTTTTGTTATAAAGATTTTTTCCCAGTTTGTTGTTTTCCTTCTGATTTTGTTTGCATTCTTTTTGTTTGTACAAAAGCTTTTTAGTTTGATATAATCAAAATCATTTATTTTACATTTTGTAATTTTCTCAAACTCTTGCTTGATTTTAAAATCTTTCCTTTCCCAGAGATTTGACAAGTAAACTATTCTATGTTCACTTAACTTATTTATAATTTCTCTCTTTATATTCAAGTCATTCACCCATTCTGAATATATCTTGATGTAGGGTGTGAGATGTTGATCTAAACCTAATCTCTCCCATATTGTTTTCCAAATTTCCCAGCAGTTTTTGTCAAATAGTGGATTCATGCCCCAAAAGTTGGGCTCTTTGGGTTTATCATACACTGTCTTGCTGACATCATTAACCCCGAGTCTATTCCACTGATTCTCCCTTCTATCTCTTAGCCAGTACCATATTGATTTAATGACTGCTGCTTTATAGTACAGTTTAATATCTGATACTGCTAGGCACCCTTCCTTCACATTTTTTTTCATTATTTCCCTTGATATTCTTGATCTTTTTTCTTCCAAATGAACTTTGTTATAGTTTTTTTCTAATTCAGGAAAAAAATTTTTGGTAGTTTCATAGGTATGGCACTAAATAAATTAATTAATATGAGTAGAATGGTCATTTTTATTATGTTAGCTCAACCTACCCATTAGCACTCAATGTTTTTCCAATTGTTTAGATCTAGTTTTAATTTTTTGGAAAGTGTTTTGTAATTGTGTTTGTATAATTCCTGTGTTTGTTTTGGTAGATAGTTTCCTAAGTATTTTATATTGTCTAGGGTGATTTTAAATGGTGTTTCCCTTTCTACCTCTTGCTGCTGTGATGTGTTGGAAATATATAGAAATGCTGATAATTTATGTGCATTTATTTTGTATCCTGCAAGTTTGCTAAAGTTGTTGATTATTTCTACAAGCTTCTTAGTTGATTCTCTAGGATTTTTTAAGTAGAACATCATATCATCAGCAAAGAGTGATAGCTTAGTCTCCTCATTACCCATTTTAATACCTTTAATTTCTTTTTCTTCTCTAATTGCTACTGGTAGTGTTTCTAGTACAATGTTAAATAATAGAGGTGATAATGGGCATCCTTGTTTCACACCTGCTCTTATTAGGAAGGCTTCTCATTTATCCCCTTTGCATATGATACTTGTTGATGATTTTAGATATATAATGTTTATTATTTTTAGGAAAGGTCCTTCTATTCCTATACTTTCTATTGTTTTGGGTATTGCATTTTGTCAAAGGCCTTTCCAGCATCTATTGAGATAATCATGTGATTTTTGTTTGTTAGCTTGTTGATATGGTCAATTATGTGGATGGTTTTCCTAATGTTGAACCATCCTTGCATTCCTGGTATAAATCTCACTTGATCAAGATGGATAACCCTCTTGATCACTTACTGGAGTCTTTTTGCCAGTATTCTATTTAAGATTTTTTCATGTATGTTCATTTGGGAGATTGGTCTGTAGTTTTCTTTCTCTGTTTTTGATCTACCAGGCTTTGGAATTAGAACCATATTTGTGTCATGAAAGGAATTTGATAGGACTCCTTCTTAGCTTCTTATATCAAATAATTTGTATAGTATTGGGATTAGTTGTTCTTTGAATGGTTGATAGAATTTACTTGTGAATCCATTAGGCCCTGGTGATTTTTTCTTAGGGAGTTCTTTGATGGATTCTTCAATTTCTTTTTATGATATGGGATTGTTTAGGTATTCTATTTCTTCTGCTGTTAATCTTGGCAATTTCTATTTTTGTAAATATTCATCCATATCACCTAGATTGCTATATTTATTGCCATATAATTGGGCAATATAGTTTTTAATGATTGCTTTAATTTCTTCTTTATTAGAGGTGAATAGAATTTTTAAATTTAGATTTTATAGACATTTGGACAACACTAAATGGGAATAGAAAAAAATCTTTTTTTCTCAGCTGTACAAGGCACTTTCACAAAATTTGGTCATGTAATTGAATTGATGCTTTATTAAAAGCTTTATAGTGAAATGCAACCTTTATAGATTTTAATGCTCTAAAATTATACTGAACAGAGAGTTGTAGAAAAAGACAAAATTTAATTGGACTTCAAATCTTATCTTAAGGAATGAGTGGATTAAAAAACAAATGATCAATACAATAAATAATTTCATTAATGAGAATGACAAAAAGGAGACAAAATATCCAAATTTTTGAGATGCAATCAAAGCATCACTTAGTTGACTGTGTATATGTGTATAAATGCTTACATAAAAAGCAAATGTAGTCAGAAAATAAACTAATTAGAAATTAATTATGAATTCCATTTAAAAATAACATTTTAAAATCCCCAATTAAGCACTAAGTTAGAAATCCCAAAAATCAAAGTGGAGGTTAATAATATTTAAAGTATTAAAAGTATTGAACTAATAAAAAACACAGAGGTTTTATGAAAAATATCAATAAAATAGATATATCATTGATTAATTTGATCAAAAAAGAACAGAAGAAAAACTAATTGTGAACTTTGAAATGAAAGGGGTGAAATTAAAATCAATGAAAAGTAAATTAAAGAATATTATGAGTTATTTTTTTCAATTACATATCAATAAGTATGATAATATAAGTGAAATAGATGAACACTTCAATAAATATAAATTGACCAGATGAACAGAAGAGGAAATACAATACTTAATCCCATCTCAGATAAAGAAATTGAAGAAAAAAACAATGAAGTTCCCAAGGAAGAACCCCTAGGGACAGATGTATTCCCAAGTGAATTTTATGAAACATTAATTAAAATACTATATAAAATATTTTGAAATGTACCTGATGAAGGAAGTCTACCAAATTACGTTATAATACACATAAAGTGTTTATACCTGAAACAGGAAGAACAAAAGCAGAGAAAGAAAACTCTAGACTAATATCCCTAATTAATACTTATACAAAATTGTTAAATAAAATATTAGCATGGAATGTACAGCAAGGTATCACAAGGGTTATATATTATGAACAGGTGGGTTTTGTACAAGAAATGCAGGGATGGCTCAATAATAGTAGAACTATCAGCATAATTAACTCTACTGATAACAAAACCAACAAAAATTATACGATTATTTCAATAGATACAGAAAAAGCTTTTGAAAAAAATACAATTCACACTTCTATTAAAGATAGTAGAAAACACTGGAATAAATTAAAGTTATCAAAATGATAAATAGCTTCTATCTAACACCATCAGCAAATATCTGTAATGGGAATAAACTAGAAGCCTTCCCAAAGATCAGCAGAGGAACAAGGATGCCCATAGGCAATGAGAAAATAAAACTATCACCCTTTGCACATGATATCATAGAGAATCAAACAAAAGACTAACTGAAACAATTCACAAATATAGCACAGTAGAAGGGTATAAAATAAACCCATGAAACCATCAGAATTTCCCTATACTTCCAATCAAATCCAATAGCAAGAGATTGAAAGAGAAATTCCATTTAAAATAACCGACAATGCAAAATACCTAGAGGTCTCTCTGCTGAAACAAACCCAGGAACTATATGATCACAACCACAAAACACATTTCACACAGATGAAATTGGATCTAAACAGTTGGAAAAAAAGTATTAGTGCTCATGGGTATTATATTGGCTTAGCCAATATAATAAAAATGGCATTTCTTCTGATATTATAATAAAAAGTACATTTCTTAGCTCAGTGGATTGAGAGTCAGGCCTGGAGACGGGAGGTCCTAGGTTCAAATCCGGCCTCAGAAACTTCCCAGCTGTGTGACCCTGGGCAAGCAACTTGGCCCCCATTGCCCACCCTTACCACCCTTCCACCTAGGAGCCAATACACAAAAGTTAAGGGTTTAAAAAAATACATTTCTTCTGAAATTATTTCTGAAATTATTAAATTATTAAATTATTTCTATAGTGCCATGACAACCAAACTGTCCAAAACTATTTCATAGGAAAAATAACGAAATTTAACAAGAAAAGCTATAACCTAAAGAATCAAGGGAATTAATTTTAAAAAATGAAGGAAGATGGCTTAGATGTACCATATCTTAAACTATATTACAAAGCAGCAACAATCAAAATGATTTAATACTGGTTAAGAAATAGAGTAGAGGGCCAATGATACAGATGTGGCACTCAACATGCAATTGTAAATAACCACAGAAACCTAGTGTTTAACAACAAAGAGCCAAACTTTTGGAAGAAGAATTTTTTTTTTACAGAAACTGCTGGGAAATATGGAAAGCAGTATGACATAAACTAGGGATAAGCCAACACTTCAAGCCATGTACAAAAATGAAGCCAAAATGGATACATGATTTAGAAATGAAGGGTGTAACCATTTCAAGTTAGGAGAGCACAAACTAGTTTATTGTCCAAACCTATGGATAAGGGAAATTAGGTCAAAACAAGACAGAGAATATTATAAGATGTATAATAGGTAACTTTGACTACATTAAATTGAAAGGTCTCAGTGCAAACAAGATCAATGTACCAAGATTAAAAGGCAGGCAAAAAAATTGGGGGGGGGGAGAAATCTTTATAGAAAGTGTTTAAGAGAGGCTTACTTTTGAAAATATATGGAGAATTGAGTCAAATTTATAAGAATACAAAGCAATATCCACTTCACAAATAGTCAAGGGATCTGAATAAGCATTCTCAGCTGAAGAAATTAAAACTATCTTTAGTCATATGAAAAAATGCTCCTAATCACTATTAATTAGAAAAATGCAAATTGAAACAACTCTGGGGTTTCATCTCATACCATACAAACTGGCTAACATGACAAAAATGTAATATGATAAATGTTGTAGGGGATGTGGAAAAATTGGGAAACTAATACTCTGTTGGTGCAGCTGTAAAATGATTTAATCATTCTGGAAAGCAATCTGAAACCATGACCAAAGACCAATCAAATTATGACTATCCTTTAATCCAACAATACCACTTCAAAATCTATATCCAAAAGAGAATAAAGATAGGGGGAAAGAACCTACTTGTGCAAAAATATTCAGAGCAGCTCTTTTTGTGATGACAAAGAACTAGAAACTGAAGGGATTTCTATTAATTGGGGAATTACTGAAAAAGTTGTGGCATATGATTGTGGAATACTATTGTACTCTAAAAATGACAAACAAGGTAATACAAAAAAGCAAAAAACTTGGAAATACCTAGATGAAGTTATTCAAAGTGAAGTAAGCAGAACAAGGAAAATATTTTACACAGAAGCCACAAGATTGTATGATGATCATCTATGAATATATTAATAATTATCAATAAAGCAAGCATCCAGACTCATTAAAAGAAAAGGAAAATCCACTGAAATAGATGAATCAGAAAGAGTTTGAATGAAGATTGAAACATACCATCCTTCATTTTACTTCCTGCATGAATTTTTCTCTCATGTTAAGTAATATGTGTCTTCTTTCACAACATGACTGAAATAGAAGTATAAGATAATGTACAACCTATATCATTTTACCTGCCTTCCTGAGGAGGGGGTGTGAGTGGGAAGGGGAGAGAGAACATACATTGCAAAATGCAAGAAAATTAATATTAAAAATTGAATTAAAATGTAATCTGGAAAAGGAAATAAAAATTTAAAAATATATAATTGAAGTAGAAATGTTTGTGCTTCAACTAAATCTAAAATAATGTATAAGAGGACATTATGGCCCCTAACAAATTAATAACAAAAATGAAATTAGATGAAGTAGATATGCTTAATGGCACCATAAACAATGAAACAATGGGTATGAAAACTGCATGTGTACTTCATTTGCAGAGGGAGATATCAGATAATCTAAAATCCCTTTGCCAGTTAGTCTAATAACTTCTGAGCAATTTAGATTCTTAGAGATGCCCAAAATATGAGGTTAGGTGACTTTCCTAGGGACATAAAACCAATTCATGTCAAAACAAGCCTTAAACCTAAGGCTTCTCTGTTTTATAGTTAGCTAGATATCCATTATATTTTGCTACATTTTGGAAACAATATCAATAACAAATATATATACCCCGTGTTTCATATTATATGGTATATAAGTACTTAATGGAATGGCTCATTACACTAGAGAGAAAATTATACAATAAAAGAAAAACTCTAAGGAATCTCAATGTATAAATGTCATATTAAGAAAAAATAATAGATGAATATGAAAGAGACTAGGGAGTTGTGTATATTACAGAATAAGTATAAAAGTACTTTGATAATTAGTGAATACAAATCATAAAATACATACATATTCTCAGTTTTGCATAATATATTTTAAAATATAATTAGTTTCTGACCTGTAAAGAATTGGTGTACTAAAATATTCACACAACTCGCAAAGGGGTTGCTAAAACACTAGTAGAATGTTCCTCTGTCATATGGTTTTAACCAGGGGTATTTATATCTTTCAGCCAGTATCAATACAGTTATTCTTCTGATTTCATCTATTTACTCCAAGGTTTTCATTCTCAAGCATAATTTTCACCTTCAGTTATTTGATTGATTCATTTGAGTTTTCTAGGATTGTTGACACTTAGTTTACACATTTGATTGCAAATCAGTCAAAAAACATTCTTGACACAAATAAGAATAAATATTTCCCAATAGATAAATAGTCAGATAATATGAAGATTTTTCAAAGGGAAAAATACAAGCTGTTAACAGTGGTATGATTTCTCCATATTACTAATAATAGAAGAAAAGTAAATTAAAATATGAAATTAAAGTGAAATAGTAAAGTAAAGTAAAAAAGTAAATTAAAATAGTAAAACAGCATTTCACTTCTCATACGTGAGAATTACAAAGATAACAAAATAATAAAATGTTAATCAATGAGGAAGACTATAGGGAAATATATATATATATATATGTATATATACATATATTACATATATATATATTAGTGGAGCCTTGAAATGACTCAATCACTCTCCAAAAAACACTTTGAAAATAATTTATAAAAGTAATTGAATTTCATAAAGCCTTTCATCCAACAATGCCACTTTTCATGAAGTACTCCAAGGAAGTAAATGACAGAGAGCAAGTCTCATATGCACAACAATTTTAGCAGCAATGCACCCAAGATAATGAAATCTATAAAGATATGCCTTGGGATAGATGATAGCTTAACTAATAAAACACCAAACCAAGAATTAAGAGGACCTGGATTCAAATTTGGCTTCATATCCTTCTTAGCTGTGTAACCCTGAAACCATTTAATTTAATTTGCCTAGTCTTTGTCCTTCTGTCTTAGAGTTGTTACTAGGAAAGAAAGAAAATTTTTTATTTTGTTCTTAGAGTAATGAACTCCTTGATTCAAGCCCCTTCTCTGACATATTCTAGTTTAATAATTTTGGACCTGTCAGCTTATTTTCCATTTACTCTGGTACTTCCCTAGGACTATTAGCTTCAGACCAGGTTTCCATTCTTCACTTGTAGAATGAGGTTCCTCACTTAGGATTACTTATACCAATGAAATCAGAGATTTATTTAAAAATAAAATAAAATTTACAAAAACACTTTCTATACTGAGAGCCTATTAATAAAAGAGGGTGGGATGGTGAACAAATTGTGGCATTTGAATATTGCTCTAAAAGAAACAACAAAAATGAGCAACTCAGCAACACTTTAGAAGATCCAAATGAATGTATCAGTATTGAAATAAGCAGAATCAAGAGAATAATATATACAATAATTACCATAATATAAAAGGAAAAAATCAAAAACCACCAGAATTTTATCAATGTACTGACCAATTATGACTTTGTGGGGATAATGGCAGAGAAGAGAAATATTTTCAGACTTAGCCAGCTCTATTTGCTTTATTTTTTTTTACTATACTTATTTGTTACAATGGAGGATTCTTTTAGAATAATGGACAGAGTCATTGGAAGTGACAATGAACATGAAAAAAAAAAGATTATTAACAAAACCTTTTTTTAATGTTGGCAATGTAAAAGGGAGGCAATTGGCATGATGGATGGGGAAAAGACCATCTAGTAAGAGGCCTTCTTCATGAATGGATGAATGATCTCAAATCCGTATTTCCCCCTTTTAAAGATTCTTGGAGTTTATAGAAATCATGTTCAATTATATAGTATTAATGAACCTCAAAGTAAGAGATTGACAAACTAATAAGTATTATAATTGATTTTCTAAATACCTCATTGCAACATGAATTAGATATGGCAATAAATAAAATAACCAGATTTTCTTTAGTTTCTCCTCAGGATGACCCTACAGAAAAGATTTGGTGTGCCTTTTGACCTCATTTAGGGCATAGTAGTAAAGAAATACAATAAAATCTGACACCACTAATCTGAGAGTAAGAAAGGTCTGAATTCAAATTCATCCTCAAACACTGATTGGAAAATTCACTTCACTTCTCTGAGATTCCATATCCTCATCTGTAAAATAAGGACACTGAATTTAATGACATCTAAGTTTTATTCTAGTGCCCAATCTATGAGCCTATGATCAGATTCATAATTATGTGTGAAAATGAGGGTGTCATATATAGACTAATTTAATCATATTAAATAAATAAAATTAGTATAAATATTATATTGTAAGGATATTCCTTACAAACTATTATTTGCCTAGATCCTACAAAAGGTTGAAACATTTCTTAATGTCTACTAAGGACAAGTACTTAGCTGAAAAGATTTCTTATGCATTAGGTAAATGAAGAGTCTTGTAACTGAAAAAGCAAAAAGAAATCTTTGAGCTCTTGGTCCCCAGGCACCAGTAATGCTAAGATTCTTTGTTTCCCTTACTAGTCTTATGAAAATGAATTAGTTGCTTATAGTTTTGTCTTTTCATGGACAAATTCTGAGAGAGCATGATTAGTAGCACACTTTCAAACATGACCAAAAAAAGATATTTTAGAATGAGAAAAAAATTGCTATTTTATCCCCTTTTTACAGTGTACAAGATATGTCCTCAGTATACTTCAAATGATGTTTCCTTTTCCTATTTTTAAGTGTCAAAAATTTTTCACTCTGCTTTGGATTTCTTAATTTTCATATGAAAAGTAATAGTTCTGATGCCTTCTAGTTCATGGTAATTATATGTTTTAAATGTATTTGGCCAATTTTGTCACTTCACATCATCTATATTTTAAGGGCTATGAAAAAAGGAAATGACTGAAAATGGCAGTGAAAATGTCTCTATTGTCTTAATTTTACTATTTTTAATAATTTCTAACATTTTAGCACATCATACAATCTCAAGAGAACTGTAGAAATAATCTCCTACAACCTCCTAAATTCTTCAAATAAATAAAATGAAGCCCAGAGAGATTTAAGTGATCTGCGCAGGTCATAGAACAAAGAACATAACTGAGAATCAAGCCTACTATATACAATATGCTTCTTTTTCCTTCTGTCACTGAATTTATAAGAAAACTGAGAATCATAAAGAAATTATTTTCCCAAGGATATAGAATGATTAATCAGAAATATCAACAATTTAACTTTTGTCTCTTATCTCCTGCCTCCAAGAAGATTGTTCTTGCACTGTAATGTCCATTCAAATGTGTACAAAATCAATCAACCACAAATATTTATTAAATTCCTACTACCTGCTAGATTCTATGCTAGAAAGTGGATTTTTAAAACCAGAAAAATATTGTCTCATCGCAAGGATCTGATATTCTATAGCAGGAGACACCAAGTACATAATTTATTTATATGTACAACATAGACATAATAAATAGAAGGTATTTTAGAGCTGTATAAGTATAAGTTGTGGAAAGCAAGAATATTAAGAAAGGATTTATATAAAAGGTGGATCTTGAACTAAGTCTAGAAAGATGTTGGGGCCTTGAAGAGAAGATGAGGAGGTAGTACATACACAACTGGAATGAGGGCTGGATATTTCAAAGGCACAGAGATGGGAGATTAAGTTCTATGGGTGAGGGTAACAATAGATAATGAAGCTAGAAAGATTGTCTGGGGACAAGTGCATTGCCTGTGTGGAGAATGAGAGGATCAATAAGGTGGATATAAGGATTGTCTTGCTCTGGTGAAAGCCCAAGATAAGTTAGATAACAAAAGACAAAAAAAAGATATTCTGTCAGTTCAAGTACCCTTTTAAGCTGAATCTGGTTTGCTTTATTGAAAGGAAATTAAAAAAGCACTAAATTTGTTTTCCAACTTCCTTAACTCAATTTGGATTTCATGAATCAACAGCCTCATATTTGCTCTCTTCACTGTTTGTCCTAAACATACAGAGTACTTTTTGTAAGTCCCACAGAAAATTGTTTAATGAAAGAATGCTAGACTTAGAGATGACAGATTATAAAAACCTGGCTTTGTAACTAATCCCTTAGGTAAGTCATCTAGCATATTTGTCTTAGTATCTTCATCTCTGTGATCTTATCCACCAATGATAGTGAATGTGAGGGTTTCTGTTTGTGTATATGTGTGTATGTGTGTACAAACAACTGAATAAATGTGTTCCTTGAATGGGCTACCCCTAATTTTTTCTATTTTCTCAGCTACTTCTTATACATAAAAAAAATTACCTGTCTGGATGCTTGCATGTTTCCAAACACATTTGCAAAGCACAAACCAGATTGAATTATCTGCTCTTGCCAGGAAACAGTGATGACTAAGACAAATATATCTTTATTTGAGTTTTTGAAGGTTGGTCTAAATATGTTAAAAAGTCTTCCACAACTAGATCTCCTGCTACACCCAGAGTAGAAATTGTACTACTGGTAAGTTATTTTTAACATTTGATGAAAATGTAGATGCAGTCTGACAGTTCCTGAATGATAGCAAGAGAGAACCAGCTATAAAATTTTCATAATTTGTCTTTTACTAAGAGATTTGAGAACTTAAATGTTATTGTGTGATTTCATGATTTAGAAGAAAGAATTAGACATGATCTCAAATATTTAAAACTAAGAAAAAGTTGAAAATGCATTTCCAGGGGGCAGCTGGGTAGCTCAGTGGATTGAGAGCCAGACCTAGAGACAGGAGGTCCTAGGTTCAAACCCGGCCTCAGCCACTTCCCAGCTGTGTGACCCTGGGCAAGTCACTTGACCCCCATTGCCCACCCTTACCAATCTTCCACCTATGAGACAATACACCGAAGTACAAGGGTTTAAAAAAAAAAACAAAAAAAAAAAAAACAAACAAAAAAAAAAAAAAAAAGAAAATGCATTTCCATTATAGGAGTTTTAAATCCATATCCATTCATAGGTACCTGAAGAAAAATCAGCCTGCAAACAATGCTTATATGTGTGCCAGTGTGCATGAGAGCAAGGAAAATAGTCTTTTTATTCTATTTACTTTCCTCCAGTAGGATTATTAACCATATCAAGTTAACAGTTAATTGCAGATTACCAAAAGGTTACTTATCCCTTGTAATCAAATATCTCATTCACTAACAACCACTGGAATGGAATATCTGCTGCTGCAAATGTAACTGAAACTCTTTTTCACTTGGCATCAGTAATGGCCAATTTTGGACTTATCATCATTTATGAAAACCTAAACTAATATTTAGGAAATGTTGATTTATCTGTTTAGTAATGTATTTATTGGTCTGGGAAAGTAAGAAAAACAAACAAAAAGAAATTACTAGGAACTAAAATTTTATTAGAACTGTTCAATTTCAGGGGAAAAAAGAAATTCTGCTTTTTGGAGAATTTTATCTAATTATTAAATAAACTCAATAAAGATGTAAAGATGTATAGATTTTTTTTCTAATTTTATAGGTAAATTTTATCCAAACAACTTTTTGTGCAGATTAGGTTTAAAAGATATATTCATAGTTGATAATGGTGGTATGTATTTCAAATAAAAATAAAGGAATTATAAACTTTGCCTACATTCTTAGACATCTGGCTTCATGTACATGGGAGATAATAAGATTGCTTTATCTTTTTTAAACCCTTACCTTACACCTTAGAATCAATAAAAGCAGAAGAGTGGTAAGGACTAGGAAATGGGGTTTAATTGATTTGCCCAGGTTCACACAGCTAGGAAATATCCAGTCTCTACACCTGGCTCTCAATCTACTGAGCTACCCAGGTGCCCTCATATTACTTTATTTTCCAGAGTGATTATAAGATGTGTATAAACAAACATTAATTCTTTCTTCAATATGTTAACAAATATATACCTACACATCATTGTTCATTACCTTAAAATGTCTCTAGTTAATTTGCCCATTCCAGTCTTAATGAATTCTGTATTCCAGCCAAACTGATCTACTTATTATTTACTAAACTTGGAACTAAATCACCTTCCTCCATGGCTTTGCGTAATGTGCTGTGTCTAAAATTCTCTCCCTTCTCACCTCTATTTTTGAGAATCCCTCTATTCCTTTAAGATTCAGATACAATGTCTAATGGGAAACCTTTCCAGTTCCTCTAAGTAATTAAGGATCCCTATTTAGTACATAAATTTTTATGCACTTATGGTTTACTCTCACATTCCATATGTATACTTAAATAGAATATAAACTAGCTAAGGTCAAAGATTGCTTTTCATTGCATCTTTGTATACATAGGCGATAGTACAATATGCATTGACCTTAGAAAATACTAATAAATGCCTGTGGAATTAGATAGAAGGTCTTCTTTAAAAACTTTGCAAACCTTAAAGTATTGTATAAATTCTAGGTATATTCCTTCTCCTTCTCCTTTTCCTTTTCCTCTCACATGTTGTTATTATTTCAAATAGATATATCATTCTTAGACCTTCCATTATCAATGCAACTAAAGTTCAATATAGGTTCATTTCAAGTCTTATTTTTTTTAATTTATCATGGTTACCATAATTCATGGTATAATCAATACCATGATTATCATGGTTTCATGATTCATG
Organism: Gracilinanus agilis; assembly: GCF_016433145.1. Taxonomy (NCBI): domain Eukaryota; kingdom Metazoa; phylum Chordata; class Mammalia; order Didelphimorphia; family Didelphidae; genus Gracilinanus; species Gracilinanus agilis. The sequence goes on along the minus strand of NC_058133.1, from coordinate 339,150,904 downwards.
TTTCCCCCCTTATACATGTATTATAGTTTAAAACCTATTTCCATATTACTATATTTGCAATAGAGTGATCTTTAAACACCAAGATCCCAATCATAACCCCATCAAACCATGTGATTGATCATATGTTTTCTCGCATGTTTCAAAGTCCACAATTCTTTCTCTGAATGTGGATAGTGTTCTTTCTTATAAGTTCTTCTGTATTGCCCTGGATCATTGCATTGCTACCAATAGAAAAGTCTGCTACATTTGATTGTGCCACAGTATTTCAGTTTCTGTTTACATTTTGTTCTCCTGGTTCAGCTCATTTTCCTCTGCTTCAATTCCTAGAGGTCTTTCCAGTTCACATAGGTAAGGGTTAAAAAGGGGGGTTGCCACTCAAATTATGAGGCTGTTAGTAGATTTATTGTAGCAAAGTAGAGATAGTAAAGAGAGGGAAACATAGGAAGGAGGTAAGGAGCAATTAAGCTAAATACCCTAATTGCTGATCTGATTAAATCCCAGCTCACCTCCACAAAATTCTAATCTCTAGTCAGAAGAGAGTAGGAATGTCTTCAACAAGAATCTCCAAAGTGTCTCCCTTCAGATTGAGTCACAAAGGCAGGAATCTGAAATCCAAATCTGAGTCAGAGTCCCTTCAGCAATGGCAATGGCCACCAACCAAGAGGGCCTGAGCTGTGGCTGGGGCCCAGCTTATGTGCAGTTTTCTCTGCCCATTGGCTTTCCACATCATATCTCAGGAACGAATCAGAGTTCCTTAATTTATCTGGCACTGTCCAGGTGGGGCAGTGTCTGTGGGATCAATTTCCTGTCACCGAAGGTGTGAATTTTCTTTCTCTCTACTTGCATTCAAAGATAAAGGATCTTCAAGTTCCTGATGGATTAAATTAAAAGGGAGGGGAATTCCAAGTTCCTGCTTGATTAAGTTAAAACAAAAGGAGAGTTAATTCCCTTTTCACACATAGAAATACTCTAGTTCATCATTTCTTTCAGAACAATAGTATTCCTTCACCATCAGATACTACAATTTATTCAGCCATTCCACAATCTATGGACACCACTTCATTTTTCAATTTTTTGCCACCAGGAAGAGTGAGGCTATAAATACTTTACAAGTATTTTCCCCTATTATCTCTTTGGCACACAAACCCAGCAGTTGTATGGCTGGATAAAAGGATAAGAATTCATTCAAAGCCTTTGCTCATAATTCCAAATGGCCTTCTAGAGTGGTTTAACCAATTCACAACTCCACCAGCAGTGTATTAGTGTCCCAATTTTGCCACATCTGGTGCAACATTTATCACTTTCAATTGCTGCCATATTGGCCAATCTACTAAGTGCAAGGTGATACTTCAGAGTTGGTTTTATTTCCCTTTCTCTAATCAGGAGGGATTTAGAACACTTTTTCATGTGATTATTGATAATTTTTGTTTTTTTCATCTGAGAAGTACCTATTCATATCCTTGACAATGTTTCAATTAGGGATTGGCTTGATTTTTTGGTAAATTTTTAACTTACTTAGGAAATTAAGCCTTTGTCAGAGAGTTTTGTTATAAAGATTGTTTTTTCCAGTTTGTTGCTTTCCTTCTAATTTTGGTTATATTGGTTTTGTTTGTACAAACCCTTTTTAATTTGATGTAATTAAAATCAGTCATTTTATATTTTGTAATGTTCTCTAACTCTTGCTTGGTCTTAAAATTCTTACCTTTCCCATATATCTGGCAGGTATACTACTCTATGTTCATCTAACTTCTTCATGATTTCATTCCCTATATTTGTTATTTACCCATTTTGAATTTATATTGGTATAGGGTGTGAGATGTTGATTTAGACCTGCTTTTTCCCCATACTGTTTTCCAATTTTCCCAGTAGTTTTTGTCAAATAGTGAGATCTTGTCCCAAAAGGTAAAATGTTTCGGTTTATCGAACACTAACTTGCAGAGGTGATTTTTACTAGTCTATTTCATTGATCACCTCTACTGTCTTTTAACCAGTACTATGTTGTTTTGATGACCACCACTTTATAGTACTGTTTAAGATCTGGTCCTGCTAGGGCCCCATCCTTCACATTTTTTATTTCATTATTTCCTTCAATATTCTTGATCTCTTCTTCCAGATGAACTTTGTTATAATTTTTTCTAATTATTTAAAAAAAAAGGTTTTTGATGTTTTAGTAGGTATGGCACTAAGTAGATTAATTTGTGTAGCATGTCATATTTATTTGTGAAGCATTGTCATTTTTATTATTAGCTCATCCTAACCATGAGCATTTAATATTTTTCCAGTTATTTAGATCAAGTTTAATTGTGTGAAAAGTGTTTTGTAATTGTGTTCATATAATTCCTGTTTGTCTTAGTAGATAGTGTAGTATACAGAATTGGGGTCATATAGTTTTTTCTAGCTTTGGCTGAGTTCCAAAAGCTGTTAGAGGTTTAGAATCTTGAGGAAAAGCAGTTGAATGGATCTTCCGTAGAGGGAGGTGGTCAGTGAGTGAGCTGCTTTGAATACCTAGCTTTAATATTGAAATTTAGCCTAGCTTTGATACATTTACTTAAGAAATTATTATTTTAGATAAACCCTTTATATCTTCCTTTCCTAATACCACCCTGCCTTCCCTCCCTTACCTTATATGTCTGTGGAGTTAATAAGGAGAGTAATTAGAGAGGAGTTAAATCTGTGAAGAGTTACCTGATTGACAGCATTAGTTATAGTCAGTCATCATTTATTCCCTTTAGATAGCAATAGTACTTAGTAAAGCTGAGTTTAAAGGCAGGTCCTTACTCAGACTCCATCTCTGCTTCCCTTCCCCCACCTGAGGTTCCTGAGACAACTGATAGGGCTTTCCTTTGATCCACCTTCCTAACAAACATCCTTTCAAAGAAAACAAACCCTTTTGTTTCAACAGCCCTATTAGTGTAATTTATCTGTTAATTATTAAGAGGGAAGAAGAGGGAAAGAGACAACATACTCTGGGCTTAGAGGGAAGCTGGGGCATCCATCTTGAAGGAAGGTGTTACTTCAAAACAAGTCCCTTCCTGGGAAATTAAATAAAGCCTGTTGGTTAATTTCAGTCTAGTCTATTTCCCTCAGCTTGTGTTTGAGTCTAAGTCCCAGTCTATAAGGCTGCTGTGTTTGTCTGTTTAGTTTAATTTCTCTTCTCCCTAAAAGATCTCTGTTTCCCTTCTGTGTTATACTCTTTACTTCAGTCCTATTATACCCTGGATCTCCTTTAATCCCAGCCTACCTGTAACCGAGAAAATCCACTTAGCAAGTCTCCAAACATCCTCCTTTCAATTTCCCTGATACCCCACCTTTCCTCAAATTACCCACATAACAATAGATTCCTAAATATTTTGTATGGCCAAAAGTGATTTTAAATGGAATTTCTCTTTCTAACACCTGCTGCTGAATTTTATTGGAAATATATAAAATATATAAAAATGATAATGATTTATATGGGTTTGTTTTGTACTCTGTGACTTTGCTAAAGTTGTTAATTATTTCTACTAGCCTTTTAGCTGATTTTCTAAAATTCTTTAAATATACTATCATACATTTACAAAGATGATAATTGAGTCTCCTCATTATCTACTTTTGTCCCTTCAATTTCTTTTTATTTTCTAATTGCTACTTATAGATTTTCTAGTACAATATTAAATAATAGAGGTGATAATGGGCATCCTTGCTTCACTCCTGGTCTTATTGGGAAGACTACTAAATTGTGCCCATTGCAAATGACACTTACTGATAGTTCTAGATATATATTATTTATTATATTGAGGAAGTGCCCTTTTATTCCAATACTTTCTAGGGTTTTCAAGAGAAATGAGAGTTGTATTTTGTCAAAGGCTTTTTCTGTATTTATTGTGATTATCATGTGATTTCTATTGATTTTTTTATTGATATGGTCAATTATGTGGATGGTTTACTTCAATTAAACCATTCTTACATTCCTGGTATGAATCTCACCTGGTCATAGTGAATAATCCTTGTGATAACTTCTTGTAGTCTGTTTGCTAGTATTTAAGATTTTTGCATCTTTATTCATTAAGGAGCTTGGTCTGTAGTTTTCTTTCTCTGTTTTTGGTTTGCCTGGCTTTGGAATCCATACAATATTTGTGACATAAAAAGAATTTGGTAAGACTCCTTTTGTTATTTTGACAGACAATCCGTATTGTATTGGGATTAGCTATTCTTTAAACGTTTGATAGAATTACTTGTGAATCCATCTGGCCCTGGGTATTTTTTCTTAGGAAGTTGCTTGATGGCTTGTCCAATTTCTTTTTCTGAAATGAAATTATTTACATATTATATTTTGTATATCTAGGCAATTTATATGCTTCTAAATATTTACCCATTTCACCTAGATTTTCATATTTATTGCCATAATTTGACAAAATAATTCTTAATAATTACCTTAAATTCCTATTCAAAAGAGGTGAGATCACCCTTTTCACATTTGATATTATTAATTTGCTTCTCTTCTTTCTTTTATTATTCAAATAACCAATTATTTATATATTTTACTTGTTTTTTTCAAAGTACCAGCTCCTAGACTTATAAATAAGTTCAATAGTTATTTTACTTTCTTTTTTCTTTTCAAATAGAATAGCCATCATTTATTTATTTTTATTGTTTCAAGTTTCTTTAATTTATATTTGAATATTTTTCCATAGTTACATGTTTTATGTTCTTTCCTTGTCCCCCAAACCTTCCTAACTCCCCTTAGAAGATACACAATTCCAGTGGGGTTTACATGTATCATTGATTAAGACCTAATTCTATATAATTGATAGTTGGACTAGAGTTATCATTTAGTGTCTGCATCCACAATAATATCCTGATTAGTACATGTGTTCAAGTAATTGTTTTATTTCTGTGTTTCTTCTACCACAGTTCTTCCTCTGAATGTGTCTAGTTTTCTTTCTCATAAGTCCCTCAGCCTTGCTCTGGATTCTTGCATTGCTGCCAGTAGAGAAGTACTTTATGTTCAATTGTACCATAGTGTATCCATCTCTGTGTACAATGTTCTCCTGGTTCTGCTCCTTTCACTCAGCATCAGTTCCTGGAGACCATTCCAGTTCACATGAAATTCCTCGAGTTCTTTATTCTTTTGAGCACAATAGTATTCCATCACCAACAGATACCACAATTTGTTCAGCCAACCCCCAATCAAAGGACATTCTCTCATTTTCCAATGTTTTGCCACCACAAAAAGCATGGCTATAAATATTTTTATACAAGTCTTTTTCCTATCTCTTTGGGATATAAACCAAGCAGTGCTATGGCTGGATTAAAAGTCAGATAGTCATTTTTTTAATAATTTTTATTTTTTAGAAAAGTTATCATGGTTACATGATTCATGTTCTTACTTTCCCCTTCACCCCTCCCCGACCTCCTCCCCTCCATAGCCTATGGGCATTTCCCCTAGTTTTAACATGTACCATTGATCAAGACTTATTTCCAAATTGTTGATAGTTGCATTGGTGTGGTAGTTTTGGGTCTACATCCCCAATCATGTCCTCCTCAACCCTGTGTTAAAGCAGTTGCTTTCTTCTCTGTTTCCACTGCTGTAGTTCTTCCTCTGAATGTGGGTAGGGTTCTTTTCCATAAGTCCCTCAGAATTGTACAGGGTCATTGCATTGCTGCTAGTACAGAAGTCCATTACATACTATTTTTCCACAGTGTACCCGTCTTTATGTACAATGTTCTTTTGGCTCTGCTCCTTTCACTCTGCATCAATTCCTGTAGGTCTTTCCAGTTCACCTGGAATTCCTCCAATTTATTATTCCTTTTAGCTCAATAATATTCCATCACCAGCATATACCACAGTTTGTTCATCCATTCCCCAAAAGAAGGGCATACCCTCCTTTTCCAGTTTTTTGCCACCACAAAAATTGTGGCTATAAATATTTTCATACAAGTCTGTTTATTTATGATCTCTTTGGGGTACAGACCCAACAATGGTATGCCTGGATCAAAGGGAAAATCTTTTATAGTCCTTTGAACATAGTTCCAAATTGCCATCCAGAATGGTTGGATCAGTCCACAACTCCACCAGCAATGCATTAATGTCCCAATTTGGCTACATTCCCTCCATCATTCATTACTCTCCCCTATTCTCATTTTAGCCAATCTGCTAGTTGTGAGATGATACCTCAGAGTTGTTTTGATTTGCATTTCTCTAATTATTAGAGATTTAGACCACTTTCTCATGTGCTTATTGATAGTTTTGATTTCTTTATCTGAAAATTGCCTATTCATGTCCCTTGCCCATTTATCTATTGGGGAATGGCTTGAATTTTTTATACAATTGATTTAACTCCTCGAATATTTGAGTAATTAGTCCCGTCAGAGATTTTGTTATATAGATTTTTTCCCAATTTGTTGTTTCCCTTCTGATTTTGTTTGCTTTGTTTTGTTTGTGCAAAAGCCTTTTAATTTAGTATAATCAATCATCCCATTCACATTCAGAGTTATAATTATCAGTTGTGTATTCCCCACCATTTTGGTATCCTCTCCTAGTTCTACCCCTTCTTCTTAGGCTATTTCCTTTTAAACCAGTGATTTGTTTTAAACCAGTAACCCTTGTCCCCTCCGTTGATTTACTACCCTTTCTACCCCTTCCTTGTTATTCACCTCTTTTTATTTTTAAGGACTAATGAATTCCCTCTCCCTTCTCCTCCCCTCCTTTTTTTGACCTCCCCACTCCTCTGCTCCCCTTGGTTTATCCTTCTGACTTTCTCAGTAGGATTAGATAGAGTTCTATATCTCAATGCATATAGCTACTCTTCCCTCTCAGGGTTAATTTCACTGAGAGGAAGGTTTGCATATTACCTCTTAATGCTCTCTTCTTCTCCTTCTTTCCATAATATTCATCCCCTCCCCTTCCCATACCCACTTTGTGTGTAATAGAATATCCTATTTTTCTTATTCAAGTTTCTCTTGGTGTCCTCTACTATTCACGCCCCCTCCTTCCCACCCACCCCCTTTTCATCTTAGACCATTTAGTACTCCAACCTCTCCTTGTGAATAATTCTTATAATTACTATAATAGTAGATACTATAATAGTGAATAGAGTTAACCACAGAGAATTACACATAACATTTCTCCATATACGACTACAAATATTTAGATGTTATTGAAGCCCTTAAAGAGGCAAATTTCTTTCCCCTCTGTTTCTTATTTACCTTTTCATGTTTCTCTTGGTTTTTGTGTTTGGATATCAAACTTTCCATTTAATCCTGGTCTTTTCTGTGCAAATTCTTGGACATCTTCTATCTTGTTGAATGCCCATACTTTCCCCTGGAAGTATATAGTCAGTTTTCATGGGTAGGAGATCCTTGTTTGTAGACCCAGTTCTCTTGCCTTTCTGAATATCATATTCCAAGCCTTGTGGTCTTGTAGTGTGGAGGCTGCCAGATCCTGTGTGGTCCTAACTGCTGCTCCTTGATATCTGAATTGTCTCTTTCTGGCTTCTTGTAAAAATTTTTTCTTTTACTTGGAAGCTCTTGAATTTGGCTATTATATTCCTGGGGGTTGTCTTTTCTGGGTCTAGTGTAGAGGGAGATCTATAGATCCTTTCAATGTCTATAGTGCCCTCTTGTTGTAGAAATTCAGGGCAATTTTGCTGAATAATTTCCTTTAGTATGAAGTCCAAATTTCTATTAATTTCTGCTTTTTCAGGAAGACCAGTGATTCTCAAATTATCTCTTCTAGACCTGTTTTCTTGATCTGTCAATTTCTCACTGAGATATTTCATGTTTCCTTCTATTTTATCAGTCTTTTGACTTTGCTCTAATTTTTCTTGTCTTGAGAGATCATTGGATTCTACTTGCCCAATTCTTGTCTTTAGAGACTGGTTTTCTGCTATATTCTTTTGATTTTCCTTTTCAATTTGGTCTATTCTGTTTTCTAGCTGTTTAATTTTGGTCTCCAATTTGTTTATCAATTCTTTTGATTTGAGGGCATCTTTTTCGGATTGCCGAATTCTAGCCTTTAGCAAATGGTTTTCAGCTATAATATTTTGGTATTCTTTTTTTTTAAAACCCTTGTACTTCAGTGTATTGTCTCATAGGTGGAAGATTGGTAAGGGTGGGCAATGGGGGTCAAGTGACTTGCCCAGGGTCACACAGCTGGGAAGTAGCTGAGGCCGGGTTTGAACCTAGGACCTCCTGTCTCTAGGCCTGAATCTCACTCCACTGAGCTACCCAGCTGCCCTGGTATTCTTTTTGAATCTGGTCTCTTTGGTTCTTCAAGGCTTCCACCTGGTCATTTCTGGTCTTCAATTTGCTTATCAATTCATTTGATTTCTGAGCCTCACTTTCTATTTGCAAAATTCTGCCTTTTAAACTGTTATTTTCTTGCCAGTTCTCTACCATCTTTCTCATGATCTAAGATTTAAACTTTTCAATAGCTTGTGACCAGTTTTCATTTTTGGGGGAAGATTTGGATATGATTACTTGTTTGTTCTCCTCTGCTGTTTGCTCTGTTTGGATTTTTTCTGTGCAAAAGCTGTCGTGTGTTAAAGATTTCTTCTTGATCTTTCTCTTATGGGGTTCTTGTCTCTGGCTTGCCATTGTTAGCCAAGAGCCCTCTCAGCTTTATTCTCACGCCCAGGTTCCTGAGGTCTCAGGTCTAGTTGTTCTTAGGGTCATGCCTCCTGGTGGTCCCTTTGCTTGTTCCTCTGCCCAAAGCTCCTTTAACAGTCTCAGGGCGCTGCTACCATAGTCATGCACCCTCTGCACTGGGTCCCCACTCAAGGTCTGTGCCTGCACTCAGGATCCACATCTGCAGCTGCAACCACTCCTGAGCTCAGGGTCTGTATTCAATGTTGTTGTGTTCTTTAGCCTCTTGGAGTCTTAAGTCTTGCTGCTTTCAGGAGGAGGCACTGGTGACCCCAGTTAGCTGCTAATGACTTAATGGGTGCCCCAAACTTGCTCTAGCTCTTGTGCACTGGCTTTGGGCACTGTAGGTAGTGGGGGGGAGTTGCTCAGCTTGCATTTTAGTGAAAGCTGTTTCACCCCTTTATAGCATGGAAATGCCCTAATTCCACATACCTTCAATGATGCTCCCTGTTGTGGTGTCCCTTCATTCTTTTGGATTTGTTTTTATGTCTTCCTGAGGAGTCATGTATGTGTGGGTTAGGGGAAGTTAAGCCGCTGCTTTTTACTCTGCCACCATCTTAACCTGGAAGTAGTCAGATAGTCTTTTAAAGCCCATTGGACATAGTTCCAAATTGCCAACGAGAATGGTTGGATTAATTCACAACTCCACCAGCAATGCATTAATGTCCCAATTTTGCCACATCCCCTCCAACATTCATTCCTCTCCCCTGCTGTCATTTTAGCCAATCTGCTAGGTGTGAGGTGATACCTCATAGTTGTTTTTATTTGCATTTCTCTAATTATAAGATACTTAAAATGCTTTTTCATGTGCTTATTAATAGTTTTGATTTCTTTATCTAAAAATGGCCTATTCATGGACCTTGGCCATTTATCATGGTTGGCTTGATTTTTTGTACAATTGATTTAGATCCCTGTATATTTGAATAATTAGAACTTTGAGTTTTTGTTATAAAGATTTTTTCCTAATTTGTTGTTTCTCTTCTATTTTTGGTAGCAATTATTTTGTCTGTACAAAAAATGTTTAGTTTAATGTTGTCATAATTATTTATTTTACATTTTGTAATTTTTTCTAGCACCTGCTTCATTTTAAAATCTTTCCTTTCCCAGAGATCTGACAGGTATACTATTCTGTGATCACCTAATGTGCTTATAGTTTCCTTCTTTATATTCAAGTCATTCATCCATTCTGAGTGTAACCCGGTATAAGGTATGAGAAGTTAATCTAGACCAGTGCTTCCCAAACTTTTTTGTCCTACCACCCCCTTTCCAGAAAAAAATATTACTTATCCCCATGGAAATTCATTTTTTATTGTAATAGCAATTAATAGGAAAGATAAATGCACCTGTGGCCTTCGTGGCCCCCCGGATCACTGCAGCACCCACCAGGGGGCAGTAGCATCCACTTTGGGAATCACTGATCTAGACCCAATCACTCCCATATTGTTTTCCAATTTTCCCAGCATTTTTTATCAAATCGTGGGGTTTTGTACCAAAGCTGGGTTCTTTGGGTTTAGCATAGACTACTTACTTACTTACTTACTTACTTAGACTTACTGAGGTTCCCTACCCCTAGTATATTCCATTGATCCTCCCTTCTGTCTCTTCACCAGAACCATATTGTTTTGATGACTACTGCTTTATAAAACAGTTTAAGATCTGGTACTGCTAGGGCCCCTTCCTTCTTTTTTTTCATTATTTCCTTTTGTAATCTTGGTCTTTTGTTCTTCCAAATGAACGTTATTATAGTTTTTTCTAATTCAGGAAAAAAAAGTTTTTTGGTAGTTTGATACGTATAGCACTAAATAAGTAAATGAATTTGGGTAGGATGGGCATTTTTATTATGTTAGCTTGTCCTACCCATGAGCAGGGAATGTTTTTCCAATTGTTTAGATATAGTTTTAATTGTGTGGAAATGGTTTTGTACTTGTGTGTGTATAATTCCTGTGTTTGCCTTGGCAGAAAGATTCCTAAGTATTTTATGTTGTCTAGGGTGATTTTAAGTGGAATTTCTCTTTATGCTACTTTTTGCGACAATGTATTGGAAATATATAGGAATGCCAATGATTTATGAGCATTTATTTTGTATCCTGCAACTTTGCTGAAGTTGTTGATTATTTCCACTAACTTTTTAGTTGATTCTCTAGGATTTTTTAAGTAGACCATTATATCATCTGCAAAGAGTGATAGCTTGGTCTCCTCATTGCCTATTTTAATACCTACAATTTCTTTTTATTCTCTAATTGCTACTGCAATTGTTTTCAGTGCAATGTTTAATAATTGAAGTGACAAATGGCATCCTTGTTTCACTCCTGATCTTATTGGGAAGGCATCTAATTTATCCCCGTTGCAGATGATGTTTGTTGATGGTTTTAGATATTCACCATTTATTACTTTTAGGAAAGATTCTTCTATTCCTATACTTTCTAGTGTTTTCATTAGGAATGGGTGTTGTATTTTATTAAAGGCTTTTTTAGCATCTGTTGAGAGAATCATTTGATTGTTGGTTTGCTTGTTGTTATGGTCAATTATGTGAATGGTTTTCCTGATGTTTAACCATTCTTGCATTGCTGGTTTAAATTCCACATGATCATGATAGATAACCCACTTGATCACTTGCTGGAGTCTTTTTGCTAGTATCCGGTTTAAGATTTTTGCATCTATGTTTATTAAGGAGATTGATCTGTAGTTTTCTTTCTCTGTTTTTGATCTACCTGGCTTTGGGATCAGTACCATATTTGTGTCATAAATGGAGTTTGGTAGAACTCCTTCTTTGCTTATTATGTCAAATAGTTTGTAAAGTATTGAAATTAGTTGTTCTTTGAATGTTTGATAGAGTTCACTTGTCAATCCATCTGGTCCCAGGGATCTTTTCATAGGGAGTTCTTTGATGGCTCGTTCAATTTCTTTCTCTGAGATGGGACTATTTAAGTATTCTATTTCTTCTCCTGTTAATCTAGGCAATTTATTTTTGTAAATATTCATCCATATCACCTAGGTTGCTATATTTATTGTCATATAATTGGGAAAAATAGTTTTTAATAATTGCCTTGATTTCCTCTTCATTAGAGGTGAGATCAGCCTTTTCATCTTTGATGTTGTTAATTTGACTTTATTCTTTCATTTTTTATTAGATTGACTAGTATTTTGTCAATTTTATATGTTTTTTCAAAGTACCAGCTTTTAGTCTTAAATTTCATTCTCATATTTTACCTCTTTCTCATTCATTTTTTGGTTTGATTTATCTAGATCTGATAAAGGAAGGTTTATGTCTCCCACTAGTATAGTTTTACCATCTATTTCCTCCTTTAGCTCTGCCAATTTCTCCTTTACATGACAAGTACTGTTATTTCTTCATTGTCTATACTGCCTTTTATCAGAATGTAATTACATTCTCTGTGTCTTTTAGTCAGATCTATTTTTACTTTGGCTTTGTCAGAAATCATGATCACCACTCCTGCCTTCTTTTTCTCATTTGAAACCCAAAATATTTTGTTCCAGCCCTTGTCCTTAAACATGTGTATGTTCACCCACCTCATATGTGTTTCTTGTAGACAACATATGGTAGGATTTTGGTTTCTAATCTACTCTGCTATTTGCTTCTGTTTTATGGGTGAGTTCAAACCATTCACATTCGGAGTTTTAATTATCAGTTGTGTATTCCCCAACATTTTGGTATCCTCTTCTATTTCTACCCCTTCTTCTTACACTATTTCTTTTATAAACCAGTGGTTTGATTTAGACCAATCCCCCTTGTACCCTCCCTTGATTAACTTCCCTTTCTACCCCCTCCCTTATTATTCCCCTCTTTTTATTTTTAAGGCCTAATGAATTCCCTCCCCCCTCTCCTCCCTTCCCTTTTTTAACCTCCCCACTCCTCTGCTCCTCTTCGTTTGAATGCACAAGTTTTTTTCACTGACAGAATATTCTCAGTTTTGCTCGATAGGATCTTTTGCCTTCCTGAATATTATATTTCATGTCTTTCAATCTTTTAATGTAGAAGCTTCTAAGTCATGTGTGATTCTGATTGTAGCTACAGGGTATTTCAAATGTTACTTTCTGGCTGCTTGAATGATTTCATCCTTAGCTTGGTGGCCCTTGAATTTAGCTATTATATTCCTCAAGCTTGTCATTTGAGTACTTCTTCCTGGAGGTGATCTGTGAATTCTTTCAATTTAGATTTTATTTTGTTGTTCCAGGATCTCTGAACAGTTACCTTTCATAATTTCTTGTAATATGATGCCCAAGCATTTTTCTTGATTATGGCTTTCAGGTAGTCCAATAATTCTCAAATTGTCTCTCCTAAATCGATTTTATAGGTCTGTTGTTTTTTCAATAAGATATTTCATGTTTTCCTCTTTGTTTATTCTTTTGATTCTGCTTTATTGTTTCTAATTTCTCATGATATCATTCTAGATGGTCAACTCTGATTTTTAAGGCCTGATTTTTCTCCATCAGTTTTTTGTTCTCCTTTTTCAATTGGCCTAATTATATTTGCATCACTTTCATTCCCCTTGCTACTTTTCTTCTCCTTTTCTTAGCTTTTGAAGTCTTTTTTTGAGTTCTTCCAGAATCTTTGTCCAATCCATATTTTTCTTTTGCACTTTGATTGTGTTTCCTTTGCTTTCACTGACCCCTTTGGTGATGTAACAGTATGTTGGGCTGGTCTGATTTCTCTGATTCTCACAGATGCTGTGCTGTCTTGGCTATTTTCTCTTTATTACATCAATGAAATATGTTCCTCCTGCTTCTTGTTTTGTTTTGTTTTGAGGAGACTTGTTTTCTTTTTTATGTGTGTAGAAGGATCAGAATAGCACAGCATCTTTTTATCTATCATCTTAGCTCCTAGCATACCTATATGTACTATTAAACTAAGTTTATGTGGAATTCACCACATGCTGAATTTAAAAGAGTAAAGAGATGTAAAAAATAAAACTACCACCAAAAAGGATAATATGATAGAAGACTCCACTTACACACAATTTTTTTAGAATCATTTGATCTCTGATTTTTAGGCTACTTTACCAATCTGCCTCTAACATATGTATACCTGAAGCAATTGACAAAGGAATAAAATATTTTAAGAATCCTACGGAAATTTATTTAAATATATAATCCTTATTATCCTTCTTTAGCTATTTCCCATGCTCAAGACTAGACTTTGGACAACTGGCAACACAGAACAGTGCAGAAGCCAGTCCATGGAACATGGGATAATATATACATATTGCCAACTTATATTTGTTGAGTGTCTATCCTATAAAGATTATTATGCTAAGAATTAGGAGTTACAAAGTTAACTTCACAGAGCTTTTTACTAGTCTATTTGGGATTGAGGCTTTAAATACAACATATTATAATGGCATTGAAGAAAATAAACAAAAATAAAAAAAACAATGCTAAGGAGTGGCAAGAATAATCAGATATTCCATGTTGCCATTTTTAGAGTTGAAGTGATAAATGGAGTTAATGTTTCTATACTGCTTATAACTATAACTGATTCTAGAGATCTCAAAATGCCATGATTTGGGTGAAAGTATCAGTTGCCCTGTCCAATTATAACTTTTCCCAAGAATTCCAGAGTGCCAAAGCTTCACTTATTGCCAATTACTTTTTTTTTTAACCCTTGTACTTCGGTGTATTGTCTCATAGGTGGAAGATTGGTAAGGGTGGGCAATGGGGGTCAAGTGACTTGCCCAGGGTCACACAGCTGGGAAGTGGCTGAAGCCGGGTTTGAACCTAGGACCCCCTGTCTCTAGGCCTGACTCTCACTCCACTGAGCTACCCAGCTGCCCCATTGCCAATTACTTTTTAAAAGAGAAATACTTTCTGCAGTAACTCATGCTCTTGCATTTTCATATACTGGGCTCTGTTTTTTTATATTTCTGTCTTGCCTATTCAATCTGTTATTCTGAGCTTTTTTTCTGCTTTTATAATCAACATCATATAATTTTTAAAATGTTTGCTTTTTTGTTTTAAAATCAATACCCTGTATTGGTTCTAAGGCAAAAGGGTCATAAAGTTGGGGCAAAATGGGGATTAAATGACTTGCCCTTGGTCAAAGAGTTAGGAAGGGTCTCAGGTAAAATTTTAATCCAAGACCTTCTATCTCCAGGTTTGACTTTCTACCCAATAAGCCACCTAGTTGTTCCCCAACTTCATATACTTTTTATGATTACTGCTTTGTAATAAGTAGATATTATCTAATGCTATACTTTTTATCCCTAATGCTATATTTTTCTCATAATTCCTCTTAAGATTATAAGTCTTCTCTTCTTCCAAACTAATTTTTATCATTATCTTTTTCTAGTTTTAAAATGTTTTGAAATGTCTCTTCTGCTAGATAAAACTTATTGAGTTTAATTCTTAACATGGTTGTCAACATATATATTATTTAATTAATCCAGGAGTGTTTCAACTCTGGAAATTGACAAAGATTTCACTCATTAAGAGTTACATTTAAATGTATGCATATTGATATTCAATTAATTGTCTGATTTTTATTTTGTCAATTGCTCCTTTTATCTGAGAATCCATTGGAGAACCAGAAGAAAATTTCAAGGAACTAAGTTCCATCTTAATTCTTTTCCTGTCTCATCATTTTTCTATGGTCATAATAATCATAATAACAGCAAGAATAGTAATAATAATATTGTAGGAGTAGAGGTATATAGCAGGTAAATAAAAGAATGGGGAGTAGTAGAGGGAGAAGGAGGAATGATGGGTTGAGTTAGTTAACTGCCAGGACACAAATAACACAAGGTCATCACACCCACTCCCACAAATAAAGGACGGAGCTTGGGAATGAGTGGTGACAGGATTGAGAGAGTGGCAGTTGAGACCAACAGTCCTTCTAAATCTATCCAGGGTTAAACTACACAATAGTGTGTCCTTATTGGTTGTGGAGAAGGAAACAAACACAAAGTTATATAAAATGTTTAATAAAGTTAGGGGAAGGAAGGTGGGAGAGAGTTTGACTTAACTAATAAAGAGGGCACAGCCAACCGTCAGAATGGCTGGCTTCCCTCTGGCTTTAGCACAGACAGATAGTCTGGCTGGAACAGGAGTGGCTTCTAAGGGCTTTGGAGAAAAGGGGATTTCTCACACCACAGGAGATACCATTCCAAGCTGAATCCTTGATGGTACAGGTACTGGAACAAATCCTTGGTCTGCTAGTAAATCCACAAACTAAGGTTAAAGACACTCTATAATTGGTCCACCTAATTACAGTGACTTGTCCTTCCCTCAGTCTAGGCACTTGCTTGATGTTATCTCCCAAGGTCTCCAAAGTTTCAGGATACAGACAGCTAACAAGATCCTAACTGTCAAGCTCCTTACTTCAGCTCCTGACAGTTCACCACTCAACCACCTTCTCCAGCTCCTGCTGCATTCTACACAGCATGTCCATATCACTCAACCAAGATCTTGCCTCCTGCTACCAGTGTATTGCTATATATCTATTTTATCTATCTTTATATCCTACCTTATAAATTTGCCTATAACAGTTAGTAGGTTACCTCCTGATGACAAGCATTCTAGAGATCAGGGTTTTTTTTTTAATTTTAGATAGATTTTTACTTTATTTTTTTAAATCCCAAGGAGATCATTTTATTTATTTTTATTTTATTTTTCAAAAATAATTTTCCATGCTTACATGATTAATGTTCTTCCTCTCCCCTCTTCCCCTCCACAGCAACCCCCTGTAGCAGACATGCATTTTCACTGGTTTCTTAATGTGTCATTGATCAAGACCTATTTCCATATTATTGATAAGATTGCACTAGGGTGGTTATTTAGAGTCTATTTCCCAAAATATGTCTACATAAACCCATGTGTTCAAATAGTTGTTTTTCTTCTGTGTTTCCACTCCTGTAGTTCTTCCTCTGAATGTGGGTAGTGTTCTTTTCCATAAATCCCTCAGAATTGTCCTGGATCATTGCATTGCTGCTAGTAGAGAAGTCCATTACATTCAATTCTACCACAGTGTATGAGTCTCTGTGTACAATGTTCTCCTGGTTCTGCTCCTTTCACTCTGAATCAATTCCTGGAGGTCATTGAGGTTCACATGGAATTCCTCCAGTTTACTATTCCTTTGAGCACAGTAGATTTTACTTTAGACAGCTCTTATAATTTAATAGGGGCTATCAGGAATTGTTTCTTTGAACTTCAGGAATTGATGCAGAGTGAAAGGAGCAAAACCAGGAGAATCATATTCACAGAGACTAATACACTGTGGCACAATTGAATATAATTGACTCCTCTACTAGCAGCAATGCAATAATCCAGGATAATTCTGAGGGACTTATGAGAAAGAATGCTATTCACATCCAAAGAAAGAACTGTGGACGTAGGAACACAGAAGAAAAGCACCTGCTTGATCACATTGGTTGATGGGGAAGTGAATGGGGATGTAGATTCTAAGTGATTACCCAAATGCAAATATTAATAATATGGAAATAGGTATTGTTCAATGACAAATGTAAAACCCAGTGGAATTATTAGTTGGCTGCAGGAGTCAGGAGGGATGAGAGGAGGAAAAGAACATAAATTATATAACCATGGAAAAATATTCAGAATCATTTAATTAAATTAAAATTTTCAATTAAAAAAAGAAAAAAAGAAAGGGGAAAAAAGAAAGAAAAAAGGAATTGTTTCTTTCTGGAACACCTTTCATTTACATATATTTACATCCATGATATGATGAATAAACTAAGGAAGTTTCCAGTATAGGACAATTTTCAAAAACAATATCAATCTTTTCTTAAAATTCCAGTCTGATTTTATAGAAGTTATGGATAAAATATCTAAAAGGTAGACATGTCCACTTATCTGAATAATATGTAGATATATTACAAGCCATTCTACTCTAAAGGCAGCATAATGTATCTGGTAATCAATAACCCATTAAGCCACAGGTGTATTAGAATTCTTCAATTTTTTTTTCTGAAAAAAACATCACCCTCACAGATGGAATATTCCCATTTCATTCTATCACTGATCCCAAAGGAATTCACATGCCTTCATTTTAGTATGCCTTCACTGTAGAATTAATTATGCTACTAATCATTTGGTGGCATCGCTCATTTCAATTACTCAAGTCTCTTAAGGTAATTTTCAGGTAGAAAATTCAGAATACTCATTTACTGTGTGCTGTGAGCAGAATGATGAATCATTTGATCTTGTCACACCTTCTGTTAGTGGCCATCTAAGGGATGCTTATTTCAAAAAGAATAAAAATGCATAAAATATTTTTAGACTGATGGAAGCTCAAATTATTGAAAGTAATGGTCCTGAATATAAAATAGATGGATCTTTATCAGAGTAGAAGGACTACTATAACAATTAGTCATTCACCTTTAGAATTATTAGGAGTATGTAGCCTTTAGGCTTCCACAATTAATTCATAGAAGTGGGCACAGCTGGATAAGGAGAGGGGGCGATAGATAAGAAATAATTTTCTTAACTTTGATATCTTGTGCTAACCTTTTCCCCTCACAATCTCTAGTTTTCTTCAAGGCACAGCTCTAGCAACACATTCAACATTAATCCTTTTTTGATCCTCACAATTGCTAATTCCCTATCTCCTCATCTTGCATTCTGTATACACATATCACATACACCAATAAGTAGTATATTCTTATATATGTATGTTATTATCTCCAGTAGAATGCAAATTCCTTTGCAGAATAAACCGTTAATTTTGACTTTGTATCAAAAGAGATTAATACAGTACTAAATATATATTAGGTAATGGTTGATTGATGGATTATAACTGTTGATTGCACATTTGAGTCCATGGTGTGGTTTTCCATGGAAAAGAAAAGGAGTTAGTTGGTGAAGTATAGAATAAAGTCTAGGGAAACAGAAAGGAGGTGTCCTTGAAAACATGTGAGCTAATAGGAGAATTTTCTTTGAACTATCTAAAATAAAAGATATAAGTTTGACAGACATCACTTGATGTGATGTTGAACAAGAATAGTACAAGGAGATTAAGATGATGTTTCTAATATTAATGAGTTTGCAGCAGACTAGGTCATATCAATATGAGTATATGAAATGAATCCTAGGCTAAAAGTCATCATAATGAGGGAAGCAGGAAAAATTGACCTACGAAGGCAACAGGAATTGAGAGCTTGAATGAATCACCAACCTCTATCTCAATTACCTTAGGAACTTTTTTCCTAACTTTTACACTCAGTGTAGACCTTAGCACAATTGGATAATCAAACATCTGCATCTCTATAATTGACTAAACAAGACATATAAGGAATAAAAAAATAAGAGGGTCTTTACATTTGTTTTTAAGCATTTGAATGAGTAAGGCAAAATACAACATTGAAGGTTCTCTTTAAATAGACTGTCCTCTATACATATCTCAAAATTATATAACATTCTCTAACATATGTTAATAATGATCTGTTGATTACAAAAATTAATTGAATTGTAAAACTGATGTTCATAAGCTAATTTAAATACCTTGGCAGTGTTTTGGACAATTTCCTGAGACTATTTTAGACAAAAGTAGTACTAATTTGTGATATTCATGATATATTGACTTCCATGGCATATACTTAGAAAATATTTTATTAATTCCCAAAGACTATAGTATATAACATTAGTAATAATCAGAGTAATTAAAAGATCAGCACATGCTAATTGTCCACACTGCAAAACCAAAATAGATGAACAAAAAGCATATTTGTAAGAATATGATATAGACCTAGATAAGAGAAGCAAGGAATTAATCCAACAATATGGTACGTTGATCTGACATAACAGATGAAAATAGATCACAACAAAAATTGAGTGAGATTATGAAAATTTACTAGATTGTTTCTGGAAAAAAGAGCAGTACTCTTAATGACCTCAAACTATATGGTGTTGAGCAAGTACTATTCAATAGTATTAATATTCTTTACATATTATTAATTGTTTGCAATAGTATTAATATTCTTTACATATTATTGTTTATTCAGGAGGATAAACATCATAGGGGCCTAAAAAAAGCATTTGAAAAGGACATGGTAAGTATAAATAGGCTACATTATTTTCTTATTTGATAATTAATTTACTAAATTTATAGATACTTATTTTTATTCATTTTATTGATGTTGTCTTTACATTTCTTTACTTTTCTAATCTAAGAAGCATTTTTTCATAACTTATGTTCCTTCTTTCTTCTCTCTTTCCTCTTCTTTCTCTTTCCTTGTCCCTCTTTCCCTCTCTTTCCATTTGTTCCTCTTCTCTTTGTGTGTGTCTCTATCTCTATGTATCTGAATCTCTTTCTCTGTTTCTCTTTGTATCTACCTTTCTGTCTTTTCCTTTCTCTCTCTCTCTTTCTTTTCCTCACTGGAGCTTTGACTTACTTCATTTGTAATCTAATCTATTTTGCTCCTCACTAGGGCCACTTAGAGACTCTTCACTCCCAGGAGCTCATCATATTGCTGTCAAATTTAGCATTGACTCAGTATATCAATCAATCAATAGACTTAGTATACTATGACTCAGAACTCTTGAGTTCAAGTTCTCCACCAAGTCCTGCCTATCCAACATCAGAGATTAAAGTTTGCACACCTTGATTAGGTCACCTGGAAAGTACTTATATTTCAGTCACTTTAAAATATTTTATGTCATAGAACAAAGAAAAAATGCCAGGGGCATTTTGTAAAATATCTAATTCTAAGCTAAATAGCGTGTTGTAGCTTTAAATGTACTATATTTGGAGTCAAAAGATCTGAGTTCAAATTGGAGTTCTGTCATTCAGGTAAGTATTTATCTTTATCATTTTTCTGATCTATAAAATAAATAGTTTGCCTCTATTAATTCTAATCTCCCCTTCAGCTCTAAACCCTTAAAGATATAATTTTAACAACATCAACTAGGTCCATGGAAAAGGAAGTGACAATTCTCATTATAACTTCACTAAAAATAGGTTAGGCCAAACTGACAATACAATTATGGCAGTAGACAAATGAAATTCTGTAAACAAATATTTAGACTTCAGAAAACCATATTTAAAAATCCCTAACATTATCCTTATCAAAAAGGTGGAGCAAAATGACTAGATGAAAATACATTTAAGTTCATTTTGAGTTGGTAAACTATCAGGCATAATGACTAATGATTGATGATTTGAATAAAGGAACCCAATGGCAATTTTCTGGAACTTGGGCTATTTAATAATTTTATAAGTGATTTGAATTAAGATTTTGGTGTCTATTTGTCAAATTATTAGGCAAAAAGCCTAAAAGGGCTAGTGAATACAGTCAATGACTTGAAGAGATCCAAAATACATTAGATAATTAGATAGGGATATTCTGAAAAAGAAATATTAGCCTTTTTTGCTTTGCTTTCCAAGGATAGAGTTAAAAGAAATAGAAGTTGTATGGAGAGAAATTTCATCTTGGAATCAAGAAAAAAATTGCTTAAGAATTAAAAAATAAAAATGGGAGAAGATACTTAAGGAAGTAGCAGATTACCATTCCCTGGTGTTATCTTAGTAGTGACTGCATAGCTAATTCTTGGAAATTATATGGAAGATATCCTTGATGAGATAGATATTAGAGTAGATGCCACCTGAAGTGAGTTCCAATTCAAAGATTGTATAACTAACATCTCTTTGAGAACAAAACTATAACAGGTTATGATGACAAGGTTGGTAGCATGAGAGGACAGTTTAGGATTATAAATTTAAAGCTGAGAGGGACCAGAAAGGTCCACAGCCCAAATAGTTCATTTCATGCATGTCTATAAAGTGATATGACATATAGAATTACACATATGTTCTGTCTAAGGTGGAATTTGAACCCAGTTTTGAGGTATTCAATAACTCTTTTCACTATAAACTTTCATTTTCTTACAGCCTTTTCTCTTAGCCAATGTGGCATTCTATTTTAATCCTAGAGGATCATATATGGAATTGGATAAATAGCCTTGTAGTTATCATTATTATTTTTTTAAAAACTTTTATGTGCATTGTAGTTCCTTATATAATTAGGACAAAAAATCATCTAGATTCAAGGCTAGCCTTCAAATAGGAATGCAATACTACCAACTACCCATCAGCTGAATACTCATATTGGATTGTCTTTCTGGCATCTATGATTTTATACTAATCCATTGACCTTATTCTACTATAAGTTTTCAAGAAATAAATGTCTGCACATTTGTTGTACATGTAGAAACAGATAGATATGTTTGGTCATAGAAGTCAATAAAGCTTAAAGGCTGATATGGGGACTTAACCCTTGATCCTGACCTTATTGACACCATGTTCTAATATATTTGAGTATATAACACTGACATTCTTTCAATTATTAAGATTCACTTTGAGAAACCTGGCAAGTATTTTTTCCTTAGAAATGGCCTTAAGCTGTGCATATTTTGGTATTTTAAGCAAGGATTTAAACAGTGAGTCAAAGAACAATTGAGTGGGTAGTATTGGTCCCATGGAAAATAAGATGATACATCAAAATGACCTCAACAACTTAGAAAAATATTTGAATAATATAAATCACTGAGGTCAAGTACAAAGTAATAACCTTAGCAAGGCAAAATAAATGACCTATAGGATACAAAGAATGAGATCATGAAATGAATTAGAGCCTACAAAGTAGAATTTTTAAGGCATGATATATGAACTGGAAGACACCTTACAGAAATATAACAATGGTATGATTGCAATATAATCTTTCTGTACTTTCAAATGATCAGTTCCCTATTAGAAAGAAGAACATGTCAACTTTTGGTCTATGCATTTTAAGATGATTTGGAGAGAGTCCAGAGAAAAGCAATGGAAATGATTAAAAGGGTAGAAAATGGGACCTTTAAGAAAACATTAATGTTACTAGGATTCTTTAGTCTGAAAAGAAGAACAGTGAAGAGTGATTTAATAACTTTCTTCAAATACACAAATGGGATTACATAAAGGATGGTGACCAGCTGAATAGTGAATAGCTTCACTATTTCTAAAACAGAGAAATAGGTTCCAATAAGAGAAATTTGTATACAAATTAGAAATCAGTGAGAATAATGGCAGCCAAAGTTGTTAATCCCAAGCATAGATTGCATTTATGGGTAATGACATCATCTTCTCTGAAAAACTTTATAAATAGTTGTGAGTTCAGATTTTGAAGAGATTGTATTGGCTCTGTGGCCCAATCCTAGCCTAGGTTTTGCATTATATATATATATATATATATATATACATATATATATGTGTGTGTGTGTGTGTGTGTGTGTGTGTGTGTGTGTGTATACATGTATATATATACACATATATTTACATAGTAATAGTGGTGGAATAGACTATGAGAGACACCTAGTTAAAGCTTTACCTTTAAACAATAAAATTAATTGAAATATTAAGAGGTGAGTGACTTGTCTATTTTCATATCCAATTTTAGAGATGGGATTTGGTCATTTATTTTCCCAACTTTAATTCTAGCACTCCTATCATTATAATAGTAAGAAAAATACATTTACTAGATACCTATTGTATATGAAGAATTATGCCTAGTGCTAAGTGGAATACTGAATAGAGACAAAATAGGTTCATTATTCACAGTGGTGATAGCCTAGTTTCAGATAATGTCAACATAAACATTTAGAATGCATGCCACTTCATAAAAAATGGTGTAAAGTGTTTGCTACCAAAAAGACCAATGGAGGAATCAGAGAGAATTTCATGGAGAAAGCAGTGCCTGAGAAATTTAAGGTTCTGGTATCATTATTATAATTATTGAGATCAGCAACATGAATCAGAGTACTGGCTCAAGTAAGGAATAAGGATACTTCTATTATAAGCAGATTGGAGGAGAAGCATTCTGCTCAAGAAATATTGGTAGGTGCCTATTGTCTCCAGGATAAAATTTTAACTCTTCTTTTGATGTTTAATGAATTTCATACTCATGCTCTAACCTAAATATATGTTTCCCATTTATCTTCAGCATGTATTTTGTTTTCCTCTAGCTTTTTTTACCTCCTTGATATTATTTGAATTTAGCATTTCTTCTCTGCATTCCTTCATGATCATCTCTTACTTTGTTTGTATATCTTTTCTACCTCAAATTCTTAGAATCCTAAGATTCCTTCATGGTTCAGGTCATGGATAATGCCCTACAGAATACCTTTCTTCCTTCCCTTCCTTATTAGTGTAATATCCTTCCTCAAAAGATGATGTACATACTTAAATGTTTTCAATTCACATCCCTAGTTTCCCAATAGGAAAAAAAAATCTTTTCGTTGAGATATAAGTTCCTTTAAAAATAAGTAAATAATCAATGCTTGGTTTAATGCTCAGTATAAGGTTAAAATTAATGTTCAATACTTGAAGTATTATTTTTATAAAGTTTGTTATCTGACAAATAGAACCACATGACTAAGTTTTCTACCTGCTCAAAATGCCCACTCTACCAAAGCTGCTGACAGGAAGCAAAAGAGAGATAGACATGGAACTCCCTGCAGTTTATCCTGTCTACCTTAGCATGTAATGACAGAAAGTGAGTGGGGTTCTGGGAATCATAGTTTTTAGGGCAACAGATTCTAATTTCACAATCTCCCCCAAGATCCTTTGGAAGACTAGTCTCCCCAATGGATCTTGTAAATATAACCAACTTATAAATTGCAATAATTTGGGAATAAAAGGGCAAGACAACGAAATCAATGATTGCTAGGCACATTGACAAAAAGCCAATTGGGGGCAGTCCACTTCAGCATAAGAGCACACATACAAAATAAATGTGTTACAACACCCCACAGTTTTATCAGCTATGCTCCATGGTTCATTCTGTGTCTTCTGAGGATGGTTCTTCAGGCATCTTCATGATGCCTTCTTCTAATAATTCATCTTCTAGATTCAAAGAGTTATCGAGCTCTCTTTCCTGAAATGTTGCTTTTTTTGAAAGATTTTTTTTAGTTTTATGACAATTATACAATCCCTATGACAATTAAGCAATCCTCTTAAGGAGGGTGTTGCAATCCCTATGATAATTACCACCAGCATACGGAAGATGCATAATGAATATGTTTGATTGTATTAGAATGTATTGCATGATGTATTGGAAAAATTATTGAAACTAAATTCAAAAGAAATGCAATTTTAAATCACACCTCCAGCAATTACTATATTTGCGACCATGATGAATTAATTTCAGTTCTCTGACATTCGTTTCCTCATCTCTTTCTTAGAAACAGTAATACCTACAGTCTATAACACACTTTAAAAATAGATGTATTATTCCATTAGTTTAGAAGCTCACAGTGAGAAACTTCCTCTAACAATGCAAATTGTCAATTCTCCTGCAACATATAGATGTAGAAAGTGGCCCAAGGCAGAGAAAGTTTAAGTTACTTGCCCACAATAGCACATTCAATATAAGTCTGAGGTAGTACTAAAAATCAGTTTTTTTTCCTAATTATGTAGTCAGTGTGCAGCATTGTCTCTCCTCAATATTATTATAAGAATGAAATTTTACTGGCACATCAAGTACCTTGCAGTTTTGAAAGAGATACATATATGTCAATTTTCATTATTAGTTTTCCCACCATTTCAGACACTATTTTTTTGGCAAATTCCCCAAAATTAAACTTTCTTTAGGTGCTTAAAGTACAAATTCTTTAAAGCATTATTATCTGATATCTATCAAGAAACTTTAGAATGTTGAAGGAAGTGGATGGAGCAGAGTAACCTCTGATTTTCTGGGGAAGAGATAGCAGCAGAGTAATCAAGATGGAGGAGGACTAATAAAAAGCCATTAGATTTGGAAAGTAAGACACCACTAGTAAAGGAGGTGGTAGCAGCTACTTTGGAACCCACACCCATACCCCTGAATTGGGGAATACTGAAGAGTTCAAGCCAAGATGAAGAAGTAAGAAACTATTGAATCCTGCCAACCACCATCCAAATGACCATAGAAGAACACAAAGATCTCAAAATAAATATTGGAACAGCAGAAGCAATATAACAAGCAGTGAAGTAGTGCTCTAGCCAAGAATAACATAAATAGACAGAAAGGAGGAATCATTCCTCTGTGGTACAAGGAGAGGGTACTGAATAAGATGCAACAGAACTCAGACTCTATTCAAGGTAACCATCAAGGGAAAGAACATTCCCAATCGTCTACAGCAGGATAAGAACTGAGACCAAAGCAATATGATACAAAATGTAATACAAAATAAGTGGAAGGAAAATGGTCCAACAAAGTCCAGCTTTAACAATGAGTGAAATAGAACTCAGTGTGATATTCTGAGAATGAGCATTAAGTACACAAAGGTTAGTTCGTTACCTTCTGTTGATTGAGGACTCCAAGACAAACTTAGGGCAGAGATGGATGGAAGATAGAAGGGGCAATGAACAGCTCAGTTGCTCCCCTTACCTCACCTGAACTGGATTGGAAGAATATACAACCCAGACACAGATGCTTTAGATTGTGAGTCAAGGTTCAGTGGTTGGGAGGGGAAAAAGAGGAGGAGCCTTCTGTATATAATGTCTGCTTGCTGCCAAGTCAATTGGAACTTCTTAGCACATCACTGAAGTGCCCCCTTTCATGAATGGAATAAATTGCCTTTTTTTAAACTCCTACCTTCTGACTTAAGGTTTGTTTATTTGAGTGAGTCATTATTTTCATCTCATGCAGCAGGATTAGGCAGAAGACAAGTTGAACCAGGTGAAATGAACAACTAAAAACCTCCACACAACAGACCAACTAGGAATGCTCAATCTGGGACCAATACAACAAATCTGATCCCAGCTGCTGGTAAAAGACATTCCTCCCTCAATCCTAGAAACAGAGATAAGCTTCACCATATAAATGAAATTAAAGGAAATAGTATCTCCAAATAAGCAAAAGCCAGAAGCCAAGTGAAATGACCAAAATTTAAGCTCAAGAGAGGACAGCAATACAAAAATGAAATATGTGAAGCCTCAAAGGAAAATGTGAAAGGATGTCAAGTCCAAAACAAACATGTAGAGGAGCTCAAAAAAGGAAAGAACAACAAATCAAAAGAAACTTAGAAGCAAGATTAAAAGGAAAATAATAGAAAAAATGGAAAATTTAAAAAAAATAATTCCGAACAAAAACACACCAAAGAAAAATTCCTTTAAAAAGTAAGTGGGAAACCTCAAGGAGGAAAATGACTCCCTTAGAAAGCAAATACCAAGCCTCAAATTAAAAAATGGTTCCCTAAAATCTAGAATTGAACAAAAGGAAACTAATGATGTCATGAGACAGCAGGAAACAATAAAACTAATTCAAAAGAATAAAAAAAAGAAAATTTGAAATCTGTCACTGGAAAAACAACTGATCTGGAAAATCAATCCATGAGAGATTACCTAAGAATCATTAGATTATATGAAAGACATAAATGAAAAGAAAAGAAAGAATCTAGAGAGCATATTGCAAGAAATTGTCAGGGAAAACTACCCTGATGTTCTTGAAAAGGGGCAGGAATAGTAATTGAAAGAAACCACTTATTACCTCCTGAATGGAATCCAAAATTTAAAAATCCCATGACTATTATAGACAAATTCCAAAAATCTCAAGTCAGGAAGAAAATATTATACACAGCCAGAAAAAAAATCAAAAATTATGGAATCACAGTAAGGCTTAGAAAGGATCTAATAGCTTTTACTTGAAAGGATCAGAAGCCATGCAATATGATATTTCACAAGGCAAATGATCTAGATCTATAACCTAAAATCACCTATCAGAGAAAATGAGCATAAAACACCAGGAGAAGAAATGGATATTTAATGCAGTAGAGGAATTCCAGGATTTCCAAAATGCCCATAGGTAAAAGAAAATTCAGTGATCCAATTCAACACTGAAAAGAACCATAAAAAGGTAAACAGAAAAAACTCAAAGCAATCTGTGGGATTAAACTGTCCACATTCCTGCATGAGAAAAAGGTAATTAGGACACAATGTATCTATAGTACAAGTAATATTTAAATTACTTAATTACTTGATTAATCAAGAGAAACAATTGGGTTAACTGATTAAATTCCTCACATGGAAAAGTTACAACTGAAATACAGAAAGATACTTATGGTTCAAGAGATATTTAAGATATTATAAAGTAATCAAGGGAATTAATGGAAACAAACTGATTACATTACTAATAAAAAGTTGATAACCAAAATGATTAAGATTTCTGTGATACTTGAAGTACCTAAGATACCTAAAGTACTTAGTATACTTCAATTATTTAATATACTTAGTAACTTTATCACTTTTAAAGCAATGAATAGAAATATATAACAGAGAAACAGTAAATTGACTATGATGGGATGATACTTTTAAAAACCAGTTATAAGAAGGAGAAATATGCTTGGAAAATAAAAAAAATTAAGTTGAGGTAAACTATATCACATGAGGAGGCATCTAAGAATCAACAAATGGAAAGGAATATGGAGAGGAGAGGCAATGTAAAACTACTCTCATCAGAATTGGCATAAAGTGGGAATAACAAACACAATCAGAGAAATCAATCTTAAAACAAAAAGAAAAAAAAGCCTTAATATCAAGTGTCCCTGATGAGGGCTTCATTTCACAAATAGATGGAGGACTGAGTCAAATTTATAACACAGAGCATTTCCCAATTGACAAGCAATTGGTCAAAGGATATGAACAAACAATTCTCAGATGAATAAATTAGATTTTAATTATATGGAAAAAATTCTCCAAATCACTATTTATTAAAGAAGGCAAATTGAAGCACACCAAGGTACCACCTCACACCCACTAGTCTGGTTAACATGAGAAAAAAGGAAAATGACAAATATTGGAGGGGATGTAGAAAAGTTGAAACACTAACATACTTGTGGTGGAATTCCAAACTGATTCAACTCTTCTGGAATACAATTTGGAACAATGAACAAAGGGCCATAAAACTATTCCTCTTCTTTTTTTCCAATATTACTACAACCAGATCTATATTCCAAAGTGATTATAGATAGGCAAAATCAATTTATGTGTATAAAAATATTTATAGCAGGTCTTTTTGTGGGGCAAAGAACTGGAAACTGAAGGAATGCCCAACAATTGAGGAATGGCCGAACAAGTATATGCTTGCACTGGAATATTATTGTGCTATAAGAAATGAAAAATGATGCTCAAAAAATCAGAAAGACATATGAAGTGATGCAAAGTAAATTGAGCACGACTAGGAGAATACTCTATACAGTAACAAAAATAACAACAAGTATGATGATGAACTGTTAATAACTTAACTATTACCAATGAGGCAAAAAAAAGGATATTCACTGCCATAGAAGGGAAAGACAGAGATTGAATGAAAATTGCAATATATCACTTTGTATTTCCTGTATGAACTTTTCTGTAGTGTAAGGAATGTGTGTCTTCTTTCACAACATTATTAACATTGAATGTTTATTGTATGAAAATATACATACAAACTATATCATATTACTTGCCTTCTTGGGGAGAAATTATTGACATTGAATCTGGAAAAATAAAATAAATTATTACTTAAAAATAAACAATTCATTAAAAAAAGAAAAACGAGGAACTTTTTGAGAAATTAGAAAACAGAAATGGGTTACTGAACCCCTAAGCCTGAGAATGGGAAGAGGGAAAGAGGGGCCAAGAAATAGAGAAAACAAACTTCACTCAAACTCTAATTTTGCTTCAGGCTAGTCCTGCAAGTTCACAGAATAATAGAATTTGAGATGGAATGAACTTCACTGACCTTCTAATGGAGTCCATACCAGAAAATCATTCCCTTTTGCAATATACTGGAAAACTGATAGACTTTTAATAATATCAAACATTTATACCACACTCTGCTAAGTCCTTTACAATTATTATCACATTTGATCTTCACAACATATCTGGTAGTTTGATGCTGTTATCCTTTTTTCACAGATAAGAAAACCTCAAAGAGTGAGTAATCAACTTACCCAGGGTCACATAACTAGTATGTATCTGAGGCTGGATTTAAACTCAGTTCTCAACTCCCAGCCCAGAGTTCTCCCCATTGAATTACCTGTTTGTCCTGGTATTAAGAAGAAACTTGTTACATATTTGTTTACTAAGGTAATTTTAATTCTCTCTGGCTCTGGCTTTTCTAATCTCTTTTTCTTTTTCTATTTTCCCATCTCTGCCTCTAAACCTCTCTTTGTCTTTGTCTCTCACCGTCTTTATGAGTCTCTATCTCTGTCTCCTTTTCTGTCTTATTGTCTCACTGTCTCTGTCACTCTATGTTACCCAAGATTAAAGTACAGAACTACTCATAGGCCCAGTCCCACCACAGAGTTACATCAGAACCTTGAGCCATTGCATCTTTAAAATTACTATGGTTATTATGTATCTGCACTTTGATAGCTCCATGCTTCTAGGGACTTATTTACTGTTAATTCCCAATGGACTTAGCCCACTATAGGTTAGAGTTGTTAAGTTCAACAGATATGCTAGTTTTAGTCTCTCTGACAACTAAGATTGCTGGTATGAGACACCATACTTTCTGGGAAATTCTAATTGTTAGGAAACATAAAGCCTGAATTTTACTCCTTTTAACCTCTCCTTTATTCCTTGTTTTACCCTCTGGGTCCAACAAAAACAAATCTATTTCGTGTTCTAAATGGCTTTTCTCTATGGTACACAACCTAACTTTCTTCAATAGCATGATATTGATGTCCTTCATAATCCTGTTTCCTTTCCTCTGCTCTCTAATTTTTAAAGTTCCTTCCTAAAACAAGTCTCAAACCAAACATGATACCTGAGAATACAGTGATTGATAATTATTACAACTTTAGGTTTTATTAATGAGTATGCATTCTTTGATTAACTAAATATTGACATTTAAGTCTTGTATATATTGTTCCTAATTTATAGACCAGAGAAGCTTTGGATTCAAGATAAAAATATCATGAAAACAAAACTCTTAAAATTTCTGAATTTCTACAAACCATAGGAATGGAATTATATATATATATACATATGTATATGTATATATATACATATATATTTGTTTTTAAATAGATTTAACAGAATCCATTTCACTTAACTCTTGAATTTATTTTTTAATGTAGAACTTTCATCTTTCATTCCAAAGGAGTATGAAAAGTTTACTTTTTGCTTCACTTAAAATTACCTCCCCCCACAGGAAAAAAAAGGATCTATCATCAAATAAAAAGCACATTCCTATGGAATTTTTCAGTGATATTTAAAAAAATTTATGGTAAACTTCAGAATTGTGCATATAGCATTAATTTAATAAATATTTTACAGTATTTTGAAATTTTTTATAGGTTTATATGTGTAAAAACTAAAGTGTTCCAGTGATATGTAAGCTCCTTTGGTAAAGGGATCATTTCATTTTTGTTTCTGTGGCCAGGTCCTAGCATACCACCTGGCTAATACAGTCACTCTATAAGTGCTTATGGATTAATTGATCATGACATGAGCAGTATACTGTAGATGAAACAAAATATATTTATGAAAATACATCTTATTTGCTTTGCAATGCTATTTATAAAAACATTTACTCTTATGGTAGTGTGCATTTAAATTTTTCTATACCATCTAGAGGGGTAGAATGGAGGGTTTTATGAAAATGATTAGGAAAAACTTATGGCCAGAGAGTAACTATATGCCAAAAGCGCTACAATAGCCAACATAATTGGGGATCAGTGCATTGATTCATTGGCTGCTTGGTTCAGTCATTAATCCAACAATATTTTATTGATTATCAGTATCATTAGTTTGAAAAAAGAGACTACAATCAGGGAAAGAGATCTAGATTAGCAACATGGATCTTTATGAATTGACTAGTAGAAACTCCTGTAGAATATGATTGAGTGTCAGGCAGATATTTGGGGTATGAAGAGAATTAATAGGGTTTAAACCTAACAAAGGGGGCAAGATGATTTGAAGTTCTGTTTACCTCAGTTATCTATGTGTTTCCATTTACAGAGGTATGTGAAGATAGCTTTTACTTGGCTTTTTCTGAATAAGTTTCTGGTGGACAGCCACCATTGTCTTAGGCATTTACTCTTGGAAGAAATGGCTGTATCTAACTTTTAACAGACAGCTGGAATTACTTTAAAAATGTTGCCTTTAATAAATGTCTTGACTCTACTCATTTAAGGAAAGTCCTCTTCCTGAGTATAGGAAGTCAAATAGCATTTATTAAGCTTCTACTATGTGTTGAACACAATGCTAAACATTGTGGCTACAAAGAAAGGGTAAAACAAAAACAAAACCCAAAACAATCCATACTTTTAAGAAGCTCATGGTCTAATGGAGGACACCATGTATTGAACTATATAAAAAATAAAAAGAAAACTACAGGATAATTTTCAGTAGAATGTTGGAAGTTAGCTGAGTCTTGAAAGAAGGTAGGGAAGTGAAGAGGTGGAGAATATACACTTATTCAAAATGTGGGGGACAATAAGTGAAAATGCAGAGTCAGGGCATGGAGTGTCATATGCAAGAAATAGTCAACAATCCTGGATTGCAAGAAGGCTGGGAAATTAGGAACTTGATAGATTAAAGATGAGAGACTGGAGGTAAGAAGAGCATGGAAGCTTATAAAATTAACTAGTGAAATAGTGTAGAAGAAAAGAGAAGAACCAAGGTAGAGCTTTGGTTGATACCACACAGTTAGCAGGCATGACATGGATAAAGATAAAGCAAAGGAGGATTTATTAGCGAGGTGAGAGAAGAACCAATAAGGAACAGTGACATGGAAATCTAGAGAAAAGAGAGCATCAAGGAGAAGAGGACTATCAAAAGTGTCAAAGGCTACAGAGAGGACAAGGATGATGCAGATTGATAAAACATTAGATTTGGAAATTAAGAAACCATTCAAATTGGGTAGTAGTAAGGATTATTTAATTAAATAAGATGTTTTTTTTTCTAAAACTTTTTTTGGAATGGAGGCAATATGGGAATAATCATAGGGAAAGAGCTGATAAAGTTCAACTGATGATTAGTGAGAGAGACAAGATGAAAATGGGTGCAAACCACTGGAACAAACAGGATGGAATGATATCATTGTGCAATAATATATAGGTAATATAGAAAATAAATAGAATTATTTACCTTTGCAAGGAGAAGTAGAACCTTGTTTTGTTAGACAGAGGTAAAGGAGATCATAGTGGCAGAGGACATATAAGTGAAATTTAATGAGCAAAAAGGAAGAAGAAGAAACTCTGTGAATGAACTTAATTTATTTTAGTTAACTATGATGCAAGATTTTCCACTGAGAGCATAGGGGAAGAGTTAGTCATAGTAGTTTGAAAAAATGAAAATATTTGTAAAAGCCATTGTGGAGAGTGGGTTAGTGAATCAATTAAGGTGGAAAGTTGCATACATGAAAGAAATCTGATGGACTCTGTATGAGCACCAAACTCCAGTTATGTTTGTATCCTTTGCACTTAATATGCTGCTTGTCAAATTTCTTGTTAAATAAATCAAACCCAGTGGCAAAATCCATTACATTAAATATAAGAATATATTATAAGGAATATATACACACATATTTCAATGCTCCCTGATTTCATTAAATACATAAACAGAGTATGATAGGATCATGAAGATATGGTTATAATGGCTCTAATCATCTTTTTTATTGTATTTCAGAATCATCTTTTAAGGACAATACCCAAAATAACTTTCCATTTGTTCTCCCTAGATATTTACTTCCCTCCTGTGAAACTAACATAGCAAGGCTAACAATGAGAATTGGTGGTTCTTCTAGGGTGAGTGTGAAGGAATTTTTCTACAGTATATTTTGGAAATAGATGTAGAGAAGATAAGAACTCTGTTTTTATAAGTGAAAAGAGTGTTTTGGGATGTGTATATATATATATATATGTATGTATATATATATATATAATATTTTAAATATTATTAATTACTCTGAAGCCATTGTTTAACAATAATACACTTTTATTTCTAGTACTAAAATTGTAAGGGGTAAAAAGAGCTTTGGATTGGGTGAATATTAAAAGGTTTGGTCACCAGGGAATTGAATAATTATCAATATTTAATTAAAAAATAACCTCAAGTCAAAATGACTTTTATGGAAGTTTATTTACAAATGAAAGGAGTAAGAGAAAATATGAAAACCAGAGAGAATAGGATAGGATAAGTAATCTAACACACTAAGTAATTCACTCCAGCCCCCTAGTTTAACCCAGGCAGATATATTTAGTCTTCAACCAGAGGAAACTCAGCCTTGATCTCAAGGCCTGAGGGCTGGAGGGCCAGAGGGCCCTGAATGAAGTGGAAGCTTTAGTCATAGGGTCTCTTTTGAAAGAACAGTTCCTTTAGAGAAGCCCAGTAATATTTAGTCTTTACACTCACCACATGTAATTCCAAAGGAGAAAAGCAATCTCACTTAGTCCAAGGTCTCAGCCAGTGGTCTGAACACCTCCAGATCCTAGTCACCCACTACAACAAATGAGCAGGCAAAAGCCAAAAGGGCCAAGCCCTGGAAGTTCTTCCAATTTATCCAGGCCATTTCTTTTGTCACTTTCTGCGCATCCATTACAGTTTACATGTCCAATCACAACAGATGCTTTTCTTAGGACTGCCTAGGGAGCAGTCAGTCAATTCTGATGCATCACCCATTCTTGCATAAATTGGTCACAGACCTCCCCACTTAAGAGTTAAGTGGAGTTTTTTATAGTTTTGGTAATTAGATTTGAGAATGGGCAAGGTAGAGTTAATCTCATTATCACAACATGATAGGGGGAAATAGATGTCCATTAATGGGACAATGACTAAATAAATTGTACAACATGAATCAGAGAGTTTACTCTACAGTAAAAAAAAGGTAAATACTGAGAAGCATGTAAAAATTATAAGAATTGATGCAAAGTGAAAAAAACAAGAAAAATCACATATAACATAACTAAACAATAGCAAAATTATTGAAAAATTAGTGTTGTGAAATTCTGACAAATTATCTCAAAGAAATATTAGAATTGAACTTTTTTTATTTATAAAAGTAGGAGATTATGTGTAAAATTTTGAAGAAATGCTAGATTACATGATGTGTTCAAAGACTTATTTGAGTTGTTTTTCTTTACTTTGTTTTTATTCTTGCTATAAGGGATGACTCTGAATGGAGAGGGAAATATCAGCAATTATACGTGATTTTTTAAAAAAATGATAACAATGATGGTTGTTTACAATACAGAATAATAATATATCATGCTTTAGTTTTTTATCTTATCTTATTCCAATGTGTTCAAAGGCATGATTTTTCACTAATCATGAATAAAAAAGAAATAGACTCAAATTTTATAGGAATAGTAAAAAATATTAGTCATGACTTTTGCACTAAGATGGCAACAGAGTAGAAGAAAGGGTCTTTTTCTCCTGATCACCAACCACTATAAAATGCTTCTAAAGGACAAAAACCAAAATCAGATGAGTGAAGGGACTCTACTGTGTAGGGTGCAGCCTTGAAGGTAGGCAGGGTTTGGGAATTTTCATGCTATAAGGAGGTAAAATTATTCCTTACAAAGTGTGAGCTGAACTCCCATCCTCTACCATATTCAGAGCATGAGAGAGGCAAACTCTAGGTTCTCAGGGGCTGGCAGAAGGCACCACAGACTTACCCCTGAGAGCAGTGAAACTTGGGATCCCAGGAGGCTGAGGAAAGAGGTTTTGGGTACAGAGATAGGGCAGAGAGGGATGCCCACAGCAGACAGTATAAACACTGAAAAATGGCCTCAGGGAAAAAAAACCTCTCTGTAACTAGATACATAGAGAGCTGAGAGCTGCCTACTTTCCTCACTCAGATTTCTAACTGGAAGGGAAGAAAAAGCTAACATAGCAATGGCCACCAATACCTAAGAACTACAATCTACAGCCACCAAAAAAAAATAACAACTTTGACCCTCTACAGAGAAAAACAATAATCTACAGGGGAGAGTGCAGAGAACAAGCAACAAGCAAACACATCCAAAATTTCCCAGAAAAATGAAAATTGGTCACAAGCCCTCTAAGAAATCAGAATGGAGGTGGAGAACGAAGTAAGAAGGATAGAACAGGGTGCAGCCGGGTGTCTCAGTGAATTGAGAGAGAGGCCTAGAGATGGGAGGTCCTAGGTTCAAATCTGGCCTCAGATACGTTTTAGCTGTGTGACCCTGGGCAAGTCACTTAACCACCATTGCCTAGCTCTTACCACTCTTCCACCTTGGAACCAATACAGAGTATTGATTCCAAGATGGAAGGTAAGGGTTTAAAATAATAAAAAAGTAAAATAGACCAAATTTGGCAAGAAAATTGGGAAATAGTTAAAAAAGAAAATAGCAGTTTAAAAGATACAATCTCCTACTTAGAAAAAGATGCCCAGAAATCAAATGAAATTATAAATAATTTGGAGACCAGAATCGACCTGCTAGAAGCCATGAACAGCAGGATAGACTGAAATGAAATAGAAAAATCAAAAGATCAAAACTGAAAACCATTCTTTAAAGAGTAGAATTGGGCAGGGAAAAGCTAATGATCTCACAAGACAGCACTAATTAATAAAGCAAAGTCAAAAGAATGACAAATTAGAAAGAAATATGCAATATCACATTGAGAAGATGGTAGGTTGGAAAACAGGTCCAGGTGATACAATTTAAGTATCATAGGCCTACCTGACAACTTAGCAATAAACAGAAATTTTGACATTATTCTACAAGAAATTATCCAAGAAAACTGCCCTGATATTCTTAAACAAGAGGGCACCATAGATGTTAAAAGAGTCCATAGATCACCCTCTACATTAAATCCTCAAAAGACAACCCTCAGGAATGTAATTGCCAAATTCAAGAGCTTCCAGACTAAGGAGAAAATATTGAAAGAAATTAGAAAGAGAAAATTCAGATATCAGGAAGCACCAATCAGAATTACAAAAGATCTGGCAGCCTCCACACTAAAGGTCTACAAGACTTGGAATATGATATTCAGAAAGAGAATCGGGTCTACAACCAAGGATCACCTACCCATCAAAACTGACTATATACTTCCAGGGGAAAGTATGGCATTTAACAAAATAGAAGATTTCCAAGTATTTGTAAAGAAAAGACCAGAACTAAATGGAAAACTTGATGTCCAAATACAAAACTCAAGAGAAACATGAAAAGGTAAACAAGAAAGAGAACAAAAAGAAAATTTTCTTTTAAGGGCTTCATTAAGGTCAATTATTAATATTCCTATATGGAAAAATGATATTTGTAACTCTCAAAAACTGTATTTGCTATCATAGTAGTTAGAAGAATTATTCATAATTAGTGATTTAAGATGATATGTTAAAAAAGAAAGGGGGGAACAGAAAATGACACCCAGAGAAATTTGAAGGAGTGAGAAAAATAGAAAAAAGTATACCTCATAAAGAGGTGCATAGGAGGGGGAGGAGAAGAGTACTACTATAAGAAAGAGAGGAAGAGAGTGCTAATAGGAAAATACTTAAATCCTACTCTCAGTGGAATCAAATCTAAGAGGGAAAAACATCTAGATCAATTGGGGTATCAAATTCTATCCTACCCTACAGGGAATTTGAGAGGGAAAAACCAATGTGAGGAGGGGGTGGAGAATGCCAAAAGGGAGGGAAAGAGAAGTGGGAGGGAATTTAATAGATGGTAAAGAAAAACAAGAGGGGAATAAGAAGGGAGGGCGTTGGAAAGGGAAGTAAAATAAGGGTGTGCATTAAGGGGACTGAATGATTAAAAGCAAAACACTGGTGTAGAGGTGTAGAAAGAAATAGAGAAAGAATAAAGGGCAGGATTAGGAGAAGAATTCAAAATGATGGGGAATACACGGGTGGTAATCATAATTCTAAATGTGAATGGGATGAACTCACCCATAAAATGGAAGCAAATAGCAGATGAGATTAGATACCAAAATTCTACCATAAGTTGTCTACAAGAAACAAACATGAGACATGAAGTTACACAGGGTAAATGTAAGAAACTGGAACAAAATCTATTGGGTATCAGCTGAGAAAAAGAATACAGGAGTAGCCATCATGTTATCTGACAAAGCCAAAGTAAAAATAGATATAATTAAAAGAGATAAGGAAGGTGATTACATCTGTGATGTTTAGATTAAATATACACTGCTCATCTTTAGATTTAATGACCAAAGGTGAAAACATCTCTAATTTGGGGAGGTCTGTAACCCACATGTGCAAGAGTGGGTGACAAATCAGAATCAACTGACTGTCCCCTAGGCAGTCCTAAGAACAGTGTCTTTTGTGATTGGACACGCAAACTAGAAGGAGGGCACAGGAAGTGATGCATAAGTGACCCCTTTAAAAAGAGATAGTTGACTGAGTCAGGAGGTCTTCTGGAGAAGGGTCTGCTGGAGAAGGAGCTCTTCTGGTGAAGGAGCTCTTCTGGTTCATGGGGGAGTGCTGCCTGGGACCCTGAGACCTTGGTGTGGCTGTTCTTAAAATCTTCCTTTGCAATTCCCCATGGTGAGTGTAAAGACTGAATCATCCTAAACTTCTCTTAAGGAACTTCCCTTTAATAGAGACTCTGTGACTCAAACTTTTGCTTCATTCACATCAGGGCCCCCCCCCTCAGCCCTCTGGGCCTCTGGCCCTCTGACTCTCAGCTTGGGTTAATTAAATCTACTTGGATTAACTAGTGGATTGTAGCAATTTACCAACTGTGTTAGGTTCTTATTTCCTTATTTCTTCTCCCTCTTCTCAATTGTAAATAAATTTTCATAAAAGTCAATTTTGATTTGAGGTTATTCCTTAATTGGGAATTTTTCCCCTGGTGACCAATTTTTTATGTATCTGACCCAAAACCCCTTTCCCCCCATTACCCATCCTGATAAAAGGCAGTATAGACAATGAGGAAAAAGCAGCACTCAACATGTATGTACCAAATGGTATTGCATCCAAAATTTTAAAGGAGAAACTAGTGGAGCTTAAGGAGGAAATAGATAGTAAAACTATACTAGTGGGAGGCCTGAACCTTCCTCTATCAGATCTACAAAAATCAAACCAAAAATAATTAAGAAAGAGGAAAGAGATGTGAATGAAATACTAGAAAAATTAGAGTTTATATATATATATATGGACAAAAATAAATAGGGACAAAAAGGAATACACTTTCTTTTTGGCAGCACATGGTACATTCACAAAAATTGACCATATATAGGGCATAAAAACATGGAAAACAAATGCAAAAAAAACCCAGAAGTAATAAATAAAACCTTTTTAGATCATAATACAATAAAATAATAATTAACAAGGTTATATGGAGAGGGAAATAAAAAATAATTGGAAATTAATATGATCCTCCAAAATTGTTTAAATAACGAAACATAGAAACAATTAATAATTTCATTGAAGAGAATGACAATGAAGATACATCACATCAAAATCTTTGGGATGAAGCCAAAGCATTGTTCAGGGGGAAATTTATATCCCTAAGTGCATATGTTAACAAATAAAACAGGAAAGAGGTCTATGAATTGGGTATGCAAATTTAAAAAAACTAGAAAGAGAACAAATTAAATATTCTCAGATAAAAACTAAATTATAAATCCTAATAATTAAAGGAGAAGTTAATAAAATTGAAAGTGAAAGAACCATTGAATTAATAAATAAAACTTCAATCTGGTACTTTGAAAAAACAATTAAAATAGATAAAGTACTGGTTAATCTAATAAAAAAAGGAAAGAAGAAAACAAATTAATAATATCAAAGGTGAAAAGGGTGACCTCACCTCTAATAAAGAGGAAATTAAGCTAATTATTAAGAACTATTTTGCCTAATTATATGGAAATAAATATGGCAACCTGGGTGATAGGTATTATTATTTACAAAAATATAAATTGCCGAGATTAAAAGAAAAAGAAATAGAATACCTAAATATTCCCATACCAGAAAAAGAAATTGAACAAAACATTAAAAACCTGCCCAAGAAAAAACTCCCAGGGCCAGATGTTTTAACAAGGGCATTCTATTAAACATTCAAAGAGCAATGAATGCTAATACTATACCAATTATTTGACAAGGTAAGCAATAAACGTGTTTTACCAAACTAATGACATAAATATGGTACTGATTCCAAAGCCAGGTAGATCAAAAACAACAAAAAAAGAAAACTATAAACCAATCTCCTCAGTGAACACAGAAGAAAGAAGCAACCTTACTCTCTGAGACCTAATGGAGAAAACAACAAGTACATTTATAATGATAAAAAGAATAAATATATAAATAATGAATACAAATAATGTCAAGGTAATTAGGGAAAAAAGTACACTAGTAGTAAAGAGCTATCAGGAAAGACCTCATTTTCAGAGACAACTGAAATGCATCTCAACCAACCTAATACTTTGTAATGACATTCACAGGGAAATTTAATTTATAAATAAAATAGCAAAGAGCTGTTTGAAATATATCAGATATATAAGCTGCATTCATTGATTACCTAGAAACTATACCTATCAAAAACAATTTTCCACTTAGGTCACTCTAAGGAAAAGTAAAATGATAGGAAGGGAGATGACTTTGAAACAAAAAGTTTAAGACATAGAAAAGAACAAGGAAGTATGTGTGAAATTGTAGCGCCTAATATAATATTGATACTGGCAGAGATCAAGAAAGCTGTTAGAAATAACTCTTGATTTAACAAAAACTGCTAGGAAAATTGTAAACCAGTATTTCAGAAACTAGACATAGACCAACACATCCACATCATGCTATATACCAAAGTAAAGTAAAAATGTGCAAAAGATGAAAAATAAAAGGGGAGTGCCCCAAAACAGTCAGCAATGTGAGGAACTCAGTCCAACAAGGTCCAGTCTCAGGAGGACTGGGCAGAACCCAACTACAACAAGTTGAATTGAATAGCTACAAACCTCTACATAGTAAACCATCCAGGCCACCAAAACTGCATAGTGCTCAATCTGGTATCCAGCCAGCTAAGGACAGTATTCCCTTTTCTCCAGGAAAAAAGATAAGCTTCAATACATAGCAAAAGCAAAGAAAAAAATAGCACCCAATGAGCAAAAGAAAGAAAAAAAGCCTGGTGCCAGAAGACATATCAATGAGAGATGAGTATATATAAGCTCAGAAAAGGACAATACATAAATGAACACACATGAAATCTGAAAGGAAAACATGAAAGCATTACAAGTCCAAAATGAAGTCCTGGAAAAGCTTCCCCAAAAGCACTGAAAAACAAATGCCAAGAAAATTAGAAAAAAATTTAGAAAAGAAAATGATAGGAAAAAGCAACAGCTAAGAAGAAAAATATACTGAAGAAAACTTTCCTTAAAAAAGGAAGTAAAATACATGAAAGAGGAATATACTTCCCAAAAGAACAAAATACCAAGGATCAAAAAAGATCTTAGATCACTATGAATTAGAATTGAATAAGTTGAAGCTAATGTTGTAGTAAGTCAGCAAAGAACAATAAAACAAATTCAAAAGAATGAAAATAATAGAAGAAAATTTAAAACTTCTCACTGGAGAAATCAACTGATCTGAAAAATAAATCCAGGCAAGATAGTCTAAGAATCATCAATTGCCTGAAAGACATCATCATCATCATCATCATCATCATCATCATCATCATCATCATCATGAACCTGGATATCATATCAAAATAAATTATCTGAGAAAACTGCCCTTATGTTCTTGAACTGGAGGAGAACATGTAAATCAAAGGAATATACCAATCACTTCCTGAAAGATATCTCAAATTTTATAAAGTCCAGAAGTATTACAGACAATTTCAAGCCAAAAAGAAAATATTATAAGCAGCCAAAAAAAGCAATTAAAATATTGTGGAACCATAATCAAGATTTCAAAAGATCTACTAACTCCTACACTGAATGATTGGAAGCCATGGAATATGATATTTCACAAGGCAAAAGATCTAGACCTACAATCCCAAACTACCTACCCAGCAAAACAGAAAAAATATAATTCAGGAAATAAATGAAAATAAATGAGAATTTAATGAAAAAGAGGAATGTTAGGTGTTCCTAACAAAACAGCCAGAGCTGAAAAGAAAATTAAATGATCAAATTAAAACTTCAGAAAAAAGGGGAAAAAAGGTATACAGAAAAAAACTCAAGCAAATCAGTCCATTTAAAATAATCACTGTATAGGATTACTGTATAGGAAATTGGTAATTCTATAGTATAAGAGATACATAAAGTACTTAACATGCTAAAAATAATACAGGGAAACAGTGAGGTTAATCTGACTATATTCCTTACAGGAGAATGTGATAATTGGAATTCTTAAGTGACTTTTGGTACAAGAAAGAGATATTTAAGATACTTAAAATACTTCAAGGTAATAAATGAAATAAAATAAATAATGGGGTTATATTGATCTAATTACTAGTAAGGTGATAATTTAAGATGTCTAAGATATTCAAAATGCTTGAAGTACTTGAGATACTTAAGATACTTAGGATGCTTAAGGTACTTCATATTCTTAAGACAGAGAGAGTAGTAAAAATGCTTTAACCTTAGTTTTAGCAGTAAGAAGGTCTCACAGCTTTTCTCAGCTGAGTCTGTTTAGGTCTTGGCGCAATTTGCGTCATGGCCTCGTTTCACTTCGTGCTTTGGAACTTAGAGAGTGAGGGGTCCCTAGAGCCTTGTTAGTCTCAGTTTCCTGTCTGTGGTGAAGCCTCGGGCTGCGGACCATCTCTTTCCTGATCCCCGCTCCATCTCCTTCTTCTGCCCCACAGGAGAGCTGTGGGTAGAGCCCCTGCCTGACAGCTGCTTGAGACTCTGCTTGTATGTCACTAGCTGCAGAATGTTCCCTTTTGACATCTTTGTCCTATCTGCATAACTTCTATAGACTTTCACTGTGGGAATCAGAGTTCTTCATATCTAGAGAAACACTTGGATCATAGTATTTCATGGCATCCAGAGAACCAGATGTGCCTGCCATTGAGCACAGTACAGGTGGGATAGTAAGGTTCAATGGAAAAAGCTGGTCATCCCAGATTGGAAGTACCAACAGCTTTCCAAGGTTGAGGATGGAGAAACTAGTTTGTCCTTCCCTTCGATAACCCCCTCAGCTTCCAGTGACCAAATGAACAAGGTCCCAGTGGTGAAGGCCAAAGCTACGCATGTCATCAAGAATTCTCTAATTATAAAACAGACACAAGAGAGCATCCAATGCTTTGAATAGCAAGCAGGGCTGAGAGATGCAGGATATACTCCCCATAAAGGCCTTACCACAGAAGAAGCCAAGTACCGTTGTATGGAGGCGGCAGTCAATAAATTGAAATGGCAAAATGGAGACAACAAAAGATGATAGATTGACAATTTCAGCCCAGTCCACTCCAAGTAGCACACCCCATTCTTCTCCCAGGCAAAAGCCCAGAGGTTGGTTTGCTCATGGATCTTCTAATTCTTTACTGGGCCTAGATATCAGCTGTATGGACTCTGGAAATGGCCATAGAGACAAACCCTCATCTGAAAAATGGAGCCTTTTTGGACCAAGAACCCTTCAGAAATCTGATTCAGGTTTCAGTATCCAGGCCTAGAGAGGTACTCAGAAACCATTACCAGTGGAGCTCATTTGTGCTCAGGTTACTAGAATTGCAGAAGACCCAGCAGCCTTCAAGCCACCTAAGATGGACCTTCCAGTAATGGAAGGAAAGAAACCAGCTCCACGTGTCCATAACCTCAAACGAACAGACAAGAATGTGTTGACTCCCACAGGATTCTAAAGCTCCCTTTTCATATGAGCAAAGTTGCTTTTCCTGTTGACCCATAGTTAGGTAGAGAGAGGGTATTATATGCAGACTCTTCTTCCCATCCACCTTGCACTTGACATAGGAAAGATGTCATCCATTTACAATTCTGCTGATGAAGATAGTATTCCTGGGGAGGTAGTGATTGTTTCTTTAAATATTTGTAGCATAGCTTGACTCTTTCTAATACTAGAAGACCTATTTTGTAAAGACCCAAAGTTGATCTGAATAAACTTCTCACAGTACAAGTCACCACACCCAACTACAGATCTTTAGAACTAGATTTCAAGGGATAAGAGGAATAATTAAAATCTGGTAGACTTTGGTTTTGCTTTTTTATCCAAGGTAAATATATTTGTTTGGTGGTTCTTTTCCTTGGTAAGTAATATTC
This sequence comes from Gracilinanus agilis, assembly GCF_016433145.1. Lineage (NCBI taxonomy): Eukaryota > Metazoa > Chordata > Mammalia > Didelphimorphia > Didelphidae > Gracilinanus > Gracilinanus agilis. The sequence continues at coordinate 339,107,184 of NC_058133.1, read as the reverse complement.
CCATTTTCCAGCTTATATGCTGTGTATGCTTCTTAGAAAATCAAAGCTGGTCTAGAATCAAAGCAGCAGTTCAAGAGCCTTGTGTCCTGGCCTCTAATGGGGAATGCCCATTGGAAATGGAGACTCTGACACTAACTTATGTCAAAGATATTTAAAATGTATCATTAGTCCTTTGGTTATAGGCTGGAAGCAGGAGGAGATCTGGTCTACCACCTCCTACCAAAGTGGGCTTTTCTTTTTGGAACCCTCATACATTGTGGTTTGTGACTGGAATGGTGAAATTTTTGCTGCTTCTAGTAAAAGAAGTGATCATTGTTTACTTTGGTAATAAGCTCACACAGACTAACAACTGATTCTGTTATTAAGGGAGATTCTGTGCAATGTTTTGTGCTATTAAGAGTTTTAAAAACTTGAACTGAAGTAAGTTCAGCATAGTTTGTCAATGATCTGAGGTAAATCATCTTGTGACTTTTACCCCCACTTAATATTGGCCTGAATCCTTTCTTGGTAGAAAAGTATGAACTGATGAGAGGAAATAAAAGCTTTTCAACTTGAAAAAAAAGAAGTAAGAAGGTGAGGGGGAACAAAAAAAAGGAAGACTAACAAAAGAGAGAGGATTTGGAGAGGCAGGTAAACAAAGAAAAAACATTTGTGAATAGGGAAATATAGAGAAAGGGAAGGTCAAACAGAGAGGAAATAATATGAAAAGATCAGAGTAGGGGCAAACGACCTTAAATTTTGAATATGATACACACACATAAAGTTGAAGAGCTGGAGCAAAATATGCCATGCCTCAGCTGATCCAGAAAAGGCAGGGGAAGCAATCATCCAATCATGATCTCTGACAGAGATGGGACTAAAATGGATATAATTGGAAGAGATGATCAAGGTTACCATATTATGTTGGGGAAGTGTTACTATGGATAATGAAGCATTGTCAATATTGGACCTGTATGCACCAAGTGTTATAACATCTAGCTTAAAGGAAAAACAAAATGATATGAGTGGAAATAAATGACAAAATTATAATAGTGGCAGATTTTAATTTTCTTCTTTCAGAACTAGATAAGTCTATCCAAAAAAGGAGCAAGAAAGAAGTTAAGAAGTGAATAGAACTTTACATAAGTAAATTAAATAGATATTTTGAAAGTCATAAACACCTACATGAGTTTTAGTAATAGATCAAAGGCTGAGCATACACATAATCCAAAGTTTCTGGTGGGATAATAATGACTTAGAGAGCATAAATATTCTGCAAAAATTTTACTTCAACAATCATCATATAATGGAAGTAATTCTGCATTTCTGAGAGGCAATGGCACTAGAATAAAAGTTCCACTGGGCATGACCAAGCTAGAAATACCTGTTTTGGAAAGAGTATGGTCCTGGAAATAGATTATGTCATCTGTCTAAGGACCATTGTAGGAAAAAATATTGTTAACTGAAAACCATATGGGCTATAGGGATCAAATAATTTTAAATGATGATAGGAACATAGAGAAATAGACCTAATATTACATTGCTAAAGAAGCTGTGATTGTTTTTTAAAGCAATGTGGAAATATAGGTTAAGAGTTGTAAAGCTGTTCATACTCATAGACCTAAAGATCCCATTAGTAGGGTAAGGCCCTAAGCCCATTATTGAGAGTAAAAAGCTATGTATGTTTGAAAATGGAAGCTCTGTTGTTAAGAATGATAGGAAATAGTCCAAATGTAAAGAATGGGAGAAAAGACTGAATAGATTGTGATCTCTGAATTAATTAATTGTGTGACAAGAGTTAGAAATATAAAGAAAATAAAGGAAAATAATGAAGAGATGAAAAAGGAATAAGAAAAATACATAACATGATTACATTTTTAAAAATCCATAAAATCCAGAGAAAAGTTTTCAAGTAAAAGAAATCTAAAGGGAACTCAAAAGCAGAGGCTATTTATATTAAGATACCTGCAATTTACATATTTTAAACAATTTGGAGTTTATAGTTTTGCACATAATCTTTTTATGCATTTGTTTAGTTAATTTTTTATTGGTGGTGGTGGTTACTAAGCATATAATTTTTAAAATGTCAACTTGAAAAAATAACTCTGGGAATTATAATGGATCATTTTCTCAGTCACAGT
>NC_058133.1:339087564-339100064 GCF_016433145.1 Gracilinanus agilis | reverse complement strand
CACTGCAGATCACTGCACCCATGTAATTAAAAAAAACAACACAAGTGTTAGATACATTTTTTAAAAAACCACACCAAAAAAAAACAAAATAGAACAAATGTTTTGGTGAGTCAATATGTAAGTGGAGTCAGAATAATATTTTAAGGTTTGCAGATAACACTAATACTTTCTTGGTAGCAAAATGTCAAAAATAATAGCAACAAGACTTCTACTTCTAGCAACCAAGATAGTGATGTAAATAATGTTCTGAGCTTGCACAAACACACCTCTAAATAACAACAAAAATTATAACTCAAAAAACAAAACTAATTTTAGAGAGGTAGAATCAACAAAAGGCAGAGGTAAGCAAAGTTTCAGCCAAAGAAAACTTAGAGGAACAGCAGAAAAGTGCCATTCTGCTGAAGTAGGAGGGGAAAGCAGTGGAACCAACAATGGGAAGATCAATCTAGCACATGCTAGGGAACATTAGGAGTGGCCTGATGTAAACACATACTGAAGTGCTTGAGTAGTGGCCTGGTGCAAGCACACCTTGGAGAGCCCTCAGCAGAAGGTGCAAACCAGCATTCACAACACCCAAGGGATATGACAACTGAAGAGTGGAATCCTTCCAAACCAGTGTACTTAGCATGTGTGAGACTCCAGGGCCAGTACTCCCTCTACAGAGAAATAAAGCTAAGCTTTAACATATAGGCAAGATCACCCTCAAATAGACAAAATGCAAAGAAGGAGTCTGACCATGGAAAACTATTTCAGCAACAGGGATGAACAAAATGCAAGCTCAGAAGAGTCAAATGAAGTAATGTCAAAAAAGAAATATGGGAAGCCTCAAAGGCAAATGTGTTGTTTTTATGCACATGGTCATTCTTTGTATATGTACTATCTGCTACTGAAAAGAAGGTATATTCCTTTTTATCCCTGTTCAGTTTTCTCCAGATATCTATTAACTCTATTTTTTCACTTCCCTTACTTCTTTCTTACTTATTTTTTGTCCAATTTGTCTAGTTCTGAAAGGGGAAGGTTGAGGTCCCCCACTATTATGACTTTACTATCTATTTAATTCTTCACCTCCTTTAGTTTCTCCTTTAGAAATAATCTGGATTGTATTCCATTTGGTGCATCAACATTTAGTATTGATATTATTTCATTGTTTATAGTGCCTTTTAGCAAGATATAATTTCCTTCCTTATCTATTTTAATCTGATCAATTTCACTTTAGCTTTGTCTGATGTCATGACTGCTACTTCTGGTTTGTTTTATTTTTTTTTTACTTTAGATGTTGTATGATGAATTCTGTGGTAGCCTTTTACCTTTAATCCATGTGTGTCACCCTGCCTCAAATGTATTTCTCATAAACAACATATAGTAAGATTCTAGCTTTTAATCCACTCTGCTATCCACTTCTGTCTTATGGGTGAGTTCATCCTATTCACATTTAGAGTTATGATTACTGTGTATTGTCCTCCATCATATTATCCCCTTTAAATCCTTCTCTATTCCCTTTCACTCCATTCCTTCTCACCAGTGGTTTGCTTTTTTAACCTCACACCTCTCCCTAACTCCAATTACTTCTCCTTTCCCTTGTCTTATACCCCTTTTACTTCTCTGTAGGGCAAGATATAATTCTATACCCAAATGAATATATTTGTTTTTACCTCACTGAGTCAGTTATGATGAGAGTAAAATTTAATCATTGCCCATCACCACCCTTATTCTCCCCTCTTCATAATGGTGTTTCATGTCTGTTTAGATTATATAATTTATTCCATTCTGTCTCTCCCTTCCTTTTTCTTTCATTGCAATCCTCTTTTTCACCCCTTGATATTTTTACATATTATATAATATATATATGCATATCATATCAGACATATTTCATATCATTGCATTTACATATACATTATATCTTTATACATTATAATATATATCATATCATCATAGTCAACTTACTTTCCTACCCTCTTTCTAAGTATACTCCTTCTATCTACTCTACTACTCAGAATAATTTTTGAGAATTGCAGATATCCTCTTTCCTTGTAGAGATACATACAATTTGACCTTAATGAGTCCCTTAACTTTTCTCTTTCTTACTTTTTTAGGCTTCTCTTGGGTTTTGGGTTTGGACTTCAAATATTCTTTTTTTTTAGGTCTTGCTTTTTCCTCAGGAGTGCTTGGAAATCCTCTATCTTATTAAATGCCCATTTTTTCCCCTGAAATAATATACTCAGTTTTGCTGGATAGGTGACTCTGGGTTATAATCCTAGATCTTTCACCTTTCTGAATATCATATTCTATACCTTTTGATCCTTTACTGTAGGTAGGTCCTGTGTGATCCTGAGTATAGCTCCATAGTATTTGAATTGTTTCTTTCTAGCTTCTTGCAATGTTTTCTCCTTGGCTTGGGGACTTTTCAGTTCAGCTAGATACTCCTTAATTCATATATTTATTTATTTTTCTAGGTCAATTGTTTTTTTTAATAAGCAACTTCATGTTTTCTTCTGTTTTTTCATTCTTTTGATTTTGCTTTATTGTTTCTTTATTTCTCAAGAAATCATCCATTTCCAGCTGTTCAATTCTAATTTTTAATCAAATGAGAAATATATGTTCAATCTTTTGAAACTCAAAAATGGTAAATGATACTTGTCATTGTTAAATTTAACTGTACATGTAAAAGCGTTTCAAAATAATTCTAATACTACAGATATATAAAGTGTTTTTATTACCTATATTGTTGTTATATCATTAATCTTAGATACTATAAGGAATTAAATTAAGTGTTGAACTAAATATATGAGAATTCTAAGATAATACTTTGGTCACCGATTTTAAAATTAATACATCCCAAGTTAAAATTACTTTTAGCAGCTTTTATTAAGAAAAAAGGTGGAGACAATGAAAGTAGAGTAATTGTGAAAGAGGGTAGAGTAAGAAGTCTAGCTTGATTTCCTCTACAAGCATATCACTGGAACCATAAACTTAACATCTAATTGGATGGCCTTTCTACTACCTTGACACAATAAATTCCTTTACCATTTCTATTCCAATGATATTCCTTTATAATCCATTGATATAGTCACAATATGAACAAATTTCCAAGATTTTGAATTTTCAGAATCTTATATCAACCCATCCTTACATTTTTACCTTTTTAATTTGATACTATTGAAGCTACTCTTTGACTTCATTATGACTTTCAGACTCTTGTGTTCTTTCCTTTAATTCTGTCTATCAAATACTATCTGTCTGTCAAAGTGTGCTTTCACATGTCTCATTTCTAAATCTGGGTCCAAATAGTCATCTATTTTAACAATATGCTTTCTTTTTTCATTCTTCAAAGAATCTTATATTTTAATGCTAGTATTACCTTCAATTTTTCAAATAATTAATGATTTCTTGTCAGAGGCAACTGTTTCATTCTTTCCCATATAGAGGTCATCTAATATGATTTTCAATTTTTTTACATTGTGTGTATAACAAAAGGACACACAAAGATTTCCATCAACAACCTCTTATTCTTGCTAAATGGACTTTCTGGTCATTCATTTATCAGATAATGTTGATCATGTAACTTCTCTTGCATAATTCTTAATTGATAATATGTTGCAGTGTATTCAGGCCCCATATCCCTCTTCCTTGGCCTTTGAGTAACCCACAATTTGAACTCTGCAAGAAATTTCTTATCTAATTTTCATCTTGTATCACTGAAAGAACATTAATAGCAAAAAACTAATCCTTCAGTTCAGGGATTAACTTAATGTCCTCATTATTCAGCCTCTCCCATGATCATAGTTGAATTTCCTCAATGTCTTATTCTATTTGTTTTGGATTAAGTTATAGTAATCATGTTCCAAAGATTTTAAAAGCAGTCTATTAATAAAATTAAAAATATATAGCATTGGAATGGGTGTACTAAATTCTAGGAAGAAACAGAATATATTTCCATGATTTCCTCTTGTTCTAACCACCAATCAATCATTTTGAATAACTATTTTCAGATAAAAAATTTAAATCAACAGAGTTCATATTTATATAGCACTATGAGATTTCTAGGACAATGTAACATTTGATCTTCATAACTCTGTGAGGCAGATTCTAGTATTATCCTGATCTTACATGTGAGGAAACTGAGACTGAGTTTAAGTTGACCTGAGCAAGGCTACATAGCTAGTAAGAGCTTTGATGTGAGATTCAAAACCAGGCCTTGAATTTAAATCTACTGCTTCAATATAAAGCTAACCACATTTGAAATTGTTTTTTCTAATGACCCTTTACTGAACTAACCCTTCAGTATTTCATTTTAATGAAAATCAGTTCAGCAACAAAGTATATCTCATCAGAAGCAAGGACTTTGTTTCTTACCCTATGAAAAATTGTTTAATAACTCAACTGGACTTGTAGCTTCTGAGTTATAGGCCTTTCACACTGAAGATACAAATCATAACATTCACTCTTTATCAGTAAGGTATATTAATAGTACATTCAACTTGACGTTATCACCATTAAGGCCCTCAGGAGTTTGTCTATAAATGTCAGTTGTCAGGGACTTAAAGTCTTTGTTTTCCACAGCTTGAAACAACCACAGCTTGCTTTTTACCTTGTTATTGGTATCTTTAAAAGCTCAATCATTCATTTATGTAGCAAATTTTTATGAAACATGTGTAAGGTATAAGATAATAGGAGAGGATTTGTGAAAAATGAAAGTTTGCATCAAATACATGATCTGCTTTCAAGGATCAATAGAGCACCAAGAAGCCATTATAAGAAGAGGAAAAATAAGAACCTCACCAGGTCTTTTATGATACATGTTACTGCAGAGGTCCACCTCCTAGAAAACCTCAATAAAAGCTATTAGTTGCAAACTATTATTTTAATGTATCTATATATTAACAACACAAATGGAAATATTACTTAAAAACAAATAAATTTAGTCTTGAATTAGGATATTAATATTTTAGTCAAAGAAGAATATGTACTATTATTCTGAATATATCCAAAAAGAAGAATCCAGGAAATTTCATGAAAATAAATGTCTTAACTTCTTTTAGATAGAGAATCTCATTTAATATTGCATATATAAGGACACACACACACATATATACACATGCACAGCCTTTCCCCCCATCATAGAGGGGCTTTATTTTAAAGCTTACCATCACCAAATAATGAACCAAAGGTTCATTAGGAGATTGTATGTTGTAGTGGAAAGATCCCTAGTATTAGAACCAGGAAAGCTGGGAACTATACTTCAGTTTCCTCACACATAAAATTAGAGGATTGAATCAGGTGGTTCCTGGTTCTTCTTGTTGTGGATTTAACAACTTGTGATCTTGTATGATTCCAGATCCCCTATCAAATTAATGTATAAAATTAGCCATATAATTTAACTTCTCTGAAAATCAATTATCCATGAAATGGAAATAACTACATCTTTAATAATTACTTCACAAAACTATTATGAGGAAAGTATTTTTCAAACTTTGAACCATTATATAAGTGTATAATCTCAGAAGAGTAGCTAAAGCACTGAACTTGGATACAAGAAAACTTGCATTTAAATATATCTCTGGTCTTTTATCATGGTATCTATGTGACTATGGACAAATTAAGTACCCTCTCTGAGCCACTATTCTCTCATTATAATTAGGTATAATAGTTTTGTAGTATTAAAATGATAGAATTGTGTTGAATATAAATGAAATAATGCATACAGAGTATTTTTTCAAATTGAAAAGCGTATGCATGTCAACCTGAAAGCATGCTGGGAGCACTGGATTTGTAATAAAAATGTGTGTTAATGTTCCATTTCTAATATTAAACATGGCATTTAAATTCTCTGATCATATTTTCTAATATGTAAAGTAGGTATAATTGTACCTGTAATATCTACCTAACAGAGTTGTGTTGAGGTTTATTATAAGGTCATAGTGTCTCATATTTACACCTAAAGGGAATCTTACAGGCCATCAAATTCAACCATCCCCTTCTCCATTTTACAGATGGGCCAAGTAAAGCACAAAGAAATTAATTGATGTCTAAAAGTTCAGAATTACTTAGTATCTAAGGTGGAGTTTTAGCCTAGGTTTTCCATATTCCAATTAAATGTTCTATCAAATATACCACAAACTTTGAAGATTTTAAAGTATCCTATAAAATGCCAGTTTTCATTATTATGAACTCATTTTTCTTTATTATACATTTAGTATTGGTGGCTTTCTTAATCTAGCAAAGGTACAAGACAGAAAAATATGTCCATACCAACATTATTTCCTTTATGTGTAAGATGATCAGGTCATCCCTCTCCCCATAACCCTTTAATGGCTCTCTACTACAAGTAGAATAATGTACCAGTTACTTTGACTGATACTCGATGCCCACTAAAGACACCATTCCACCTTAACAGTTTATTCCACACTACTCTCCTCCACTCCTTCTATATTTCAGCAAAACTAAACCATTGCCCCTTTATTCATGTATTTCCTTTCTCTGAGCACATTGTACCTGACGCCTCCTGTGTGTTCTCTATGACACTACTATGTACACATTTGAAGGGATCTGAGGCACTAGGAAAAGTAATTATGAAAAAAATTATTGTGAAGCAATTATGCTAGGTGGAACAGTGAATACAGTGCTGGACCTGAAATCCTTAATATCTTAGTAAAAATCCTTCCTCAGACACTTACTACCTATTATGTGACCCTGTTTGACTCAATTTCCTTACCTATAAATTGACACATAAAGACTTCCACCACTGTACGTAAGTAGTGGACAAAATATCAATGATAATGATTAAACATTAAAGTGTATGGTCTTTTCCCTCATACCCCCTGGAGAGATAGTTGTTAAATATTTTCTGATACAGAACTACTTGGAATGCTTTAAATCTTTTTTGTCCCCTGCTTGATGTTCTCCAGCTTATCATCATCATCATCATCATCATCATCATCATCATCATCATCATCATCATNCCAGCTTATCATCATCATCATCATCATCATCATCATCATCATCATCATCATCATCATGACAACTTATTAAGTCCTCCTAGGCCCACAAAGGCCTATCTATGATCAGTCTTATAGAACAAGTCCAAGATAAACTCAGGTTTTTTTTCCATCAACTTCAAATATTATTCAAAGTTGTCACACAAATGTTTAAATTTTGATTGTACTTTTTGATGAATGATGTGACACTCACAATATCTCCAATAGGATGTGTTTCACTAATGGAGGATGAATTAAAAGTGCATTTGTTTGTCAGGACTTTCATGAGAATGTATTCTTTAGGGAAGAGCCACTTTTTCATGTTTGCAAGGTAGCTGACGTGTTCTTTTCTTTTCCCATTTAATCTTTTAGTAATATTGGGTCTGGGGAGGAAATTGTTAGGAGGAGGAGAGTTTCTTAAGATCAAAATCTGTTAATGATACTCTTTCAATGGTAGCACATTGTGAGCTTAATATATTATGAGACTAATTGATATTGACTAAGAAGGGTGTTCATAAACTCCAATTTTCTAGCTATCATTTAACTTTCTTTTGCTCACTTCTAACATTAGAAATCAGGATGCTTTTCCAAACACAAGATAAAGTAGTAGCTTCAACACTGGCAGAATAGCAATATTATCATGAGTGACAGTGACAGAGTGAGATATTAGGAAAATATCTCAATTTGATGAGTACATCTGGAAAAACTGGAAATCAGACTGGCTGAGTTGATATAGACCAACATTTTACTACATATTTCACAAAATATTTAAAGTAAAAATAAGTACTGATTGAGAAAGAATCTGACATTTAAAATTGGAAACAGTTCATATACCTTTTAAAGCTAAAGGTGGTAGATAATTTATTTTTTTAATTCAAAGATAATTTATTTTCCCAATTACATGGGAATAACAATTTTCAATATATGTTTTCAGAAGTTATAAGAGCCAAATCATCATCCTTCTTCCCTTCCCTTCTCTGTCTCAGAGATGGTAAGTGATTTGATCTGGATTATACATGTATTACCATGCATAATGTATTTCCATATTGGAAATTTTTTAAAGATAATACTCATATAAAACCCCAAGCTCTAAGTTAAATAAACAAACATCAAAGTATGCTTTGATCTGCATCTGACTCCAACAGTTTTTATCTGGAGGTGGATAGCATTCTTTGTCATAAGGTTTTTTTGTAATATATAGAAAAGCTGATAATTTATGTGGACTTATTTTGTATCCTGCAACTTTATTAAAGTTATTAATTATTTTAGCTAGTTTTTTGGTTGATTCTCTAGGATTCTCTAAGTATACCATCATATCATATGTAAAGAATGATAGTTTAGTTTCCCTATTGTCTACTTTAATTCTTTCAATTTGTTTTTCTTTTCTTATTACTAAAGTCTGAACTTCTAGTACAATATTAAATAATAGTAAAGAAAATGGGCATCCTTTCTTCATCCCTGATAGTAATGGGAAGGCTTCTAACTTATCTTCATTGCAGATGATACTTTTTAATGGTTTTAGATAGATATTATTTATCACTTTAAGGCATTACATATTTATAAGTTTTCCAGTGTTTTTAATAGGAATGGGTGTCATATTTTGGCAAAGGACTTTTCTGCATCTATTGAGATAATCATTTTCAAAATTTTCCATCTATTTTCATTAATGAAAGTGTCCTATGATTTTCTTTCTCTCTTTTTTTGTCTTTCTGGCTTTGGTATCAACACAGTTTTCCTTTCCTGCCTATTACCAAAAATAGCTTATATAGTATGGGGCTTCATTTTTCTTTAAATATAGAATTCACTTGTGAATTCATCTGCCCCTGGAAATTGTTTCTTATGGACTTCCTTGATTTCTTGTTCAATTTCTTTTTCTTAGATGGGATAATTTAAGTCTTCTACTTTCAATTTCTTTAAACTGTACAATTTATATTTTTTGTAAATATGCATCGATTTTATTTAGATTGTCAAGTTTGCTGGCATATAATTGGGAAAAATAGCTCCTAATAATTTCTTTAATTTCTTTTTCCGTGGTGGTGAATTCACTCTTTTCATTTTTAATACTGAATAAGTGATTTTTTTGCTTTATTTTTATTTAACTTAAACAATACTCTATTTTAGTTGATTTTATAAAACCAACTCAGTCTTCTTTATTAATTCATTTCTATTAATTTATCTTTTGGTTTTTAGGATTTCCAATTGAGACTTTAATTGGAGATTTCTAATTTGTTCATTTTATTGTTTTCTTAGTTGAATACCCAAATAATTGATCTCCTTTTTCTCTATTTTATTGATGAAGAAGTTTAGAAAGATAAATATTCTCCTAAATACCACTTTAGTTTTTTCCTATAAAATTTGTTGTTATTTACTTGTTGTAATTCTCCATTAATGAAATAATTGTGTTTCTATAATTTATTCTTTGACCCACTCCTTTTTTAAAATTAAATTATTTCATTTCCAATTTGTTTTTTATTTATCTTTTTTTGGACCCTTTTGATTTTACTTTTGATTGCTTTATGATTTGGAAAAATGCATTTATTATTTCTATATTTCTGACTTTGCTTGTGAGGCTTTTGTGCCCTAATATATGTGGAGTTTTTGTGAATGAGCCATGTACTACTGAGAAGTCCTTTCTATTATTATGCAATTTCTCCAGAGATCTATTAGTTCTAACTTTTCCAAAATTCCATTTACTTCCTTCACTTCTTATTTATTTTAGTGCGATTTATCTAGATCTGAAAGGGAAGAATTAAGATCCACACTAGAATAGCTTTACTGTCTATTTCTTCCTGAAGCTCATATAAGGTTGCACTGCCATTGGCTAAGGCAGGCTCTCAGGTTGTTGATAGTAGCTTGGGCCCAGGTTTAAAAGAGGGAGCTTGCTGTTAGCCTGTGCTGGTGCTCCTTAGTGGGACCTTGCTGCAGGCTGCTCTATCCTCTCAACCCACTGCACCAGACCTTCTCGATTTCCCTTTCAAGTTGCTTCACTCAAACCCCTTATTGCTTCTGTCACTCTCATATTCATTTGGAAGCATTATTTTAATGTTGGTTGTAGAGGATTCAAATAGTTTGAGCTTCCCCTGCTTCTACACTGCCATTTTCATTCTAATAGATGATTTCTTAACAAAACAAGAGATAGAGGTAATTAAAGATGATAAAAGAATACTAGCAATTTTATAATATTGAAAAACATTTTACACAAATAAAATTATTTTTTCTGGAATAATAAAGGCAGAATTTTTTGGGAAAAGTTTTTTTTTTAAATCAAGAATGTTGATAAAGACCTAATTTCCAGTATATGTAGACAATTGACAGAAACATATAAGACCAAAAACTATTCCAGAGTGGACAAATTGTTAAAAACAAATGAACAGGGGCAGCTAGGTAGCTCAGTGGATTGAGAGTCAGGCCTAGAGACAGGAGGTCCTAGGTTCAAATCCAGCCTCAGACACTTCCCAGCTGTGTGACCGTGGGCAAGTCACTTGACCTCCATTGCCCACCCTTACCACTCTTCCACTAAGGAGCCATTACACAGAACTTAAGGGTTTTAAAAAAAACAAATGAACAGTTTCTCTCCCCCTGTGAAAAAGAATTTTAAATTAATAACAGCTATATAAAAGGAATGCCCCCCAAAATGACCCCAATATTTTACTTCACACCCTGCAATTTGGAAAAGATGACAAAAGATAGAAATGATCAATGTTGGTGAAGTTGGAGAAAGGCAGATACTATAAGAGATGATTGACTTATAAGGTCTAAGGCTACTTTTCTATCTCAAAAAGATAACTGTTAAAGAGAAATACTCTTTATTTGCAAAACTATAGCTTTATTTTTTTGAGGTATTAATGAACTATAAACAATGTAGATGCATGCTGGTTGAATAGTGGCTTAATAAATTTAGTATTTGAATGAAAGGGAATATTAGAGCATTAAAGAAACAATGAAAATGTGAATACAGAGAAACATCAAAAAACTTACTTGAAATAAACAGACCCAAGAAAGTAGTATAAATAATGTCTATGACAGTGTAAAGGAGGAAATACGCAAAATATAAAATTCATGTTGTGAAATTATAAAGAACATATTTGTTCCCCAAAGTGATATATAAAAAGACAACTTCCTCTATCTCAACCCTTTTGCAGAAGAGGGAGACAATTGATATGAAATGTTCCGTATAATGTTAGTTTTTTCAATGTAGTAATTACTTAGTTTTTTGCATTCTCTTTGATAGATTATTTGTTATAATCGAAAGTTTTATAAAATAGGGTAGGCGAAGTAGTAGAGATAAATTTATGTGATATAAAAACAAACTACATAAGCAAACATCTATTTTTCCAAAAAGAAAAAAAATTGTTACAGTGATAGTAGAAATGATACAAATGCTCACAATCATATGAGATCTCTGAAAGGTATTCCTGGACAGTTTGATAACAAAGTCCAGCCTTATAGGCACAGAGGAATGATTTCTTTTTTTAGCATCAGCTTTGAGGGTTGCCTTCCAAACTAGTTTTGCATTTTAATGTTTGGGAATCTGGTTTGAAGGAATATCTTTGAACAGCTTGAATAAAGAAGTCTGAAAGTCTACATGGGTTTTATAAGATAAGAGTGAAGCTCTGGAATACTGGAATGTTGCCTCACAAAGTTAAAATTTTATTTTTGTTTTTGTTTTCCTTCTAAGGAGAATCTAAACTGCTCAATTTTGTTATGGATCTATAAAGCCAAAGGGAAAGTAGGACTCAAAGTGTTGAGAGACTACTCCTGTGGCATTCCTAAATTTAATTATTTTTCAAGGATTATAGAAATAACAAGGTCCCTGCCTCTTGAGGACTTTAAAAATTCTATTGGACTATAAAGCTCATGCAAGAGCAAGGAGAATTATATTAATTGTTCATGAGTTACATGATTATGAGGCTTTTAAGTGTTTATCCTCTATTCATTGAAATGCAAGTTTTTTCTATAGTCTCTCTCTTTTCTTCCTTCTTTTCCTCAATCCATTGCCCCTCACAGAGAGATACATATAGATGTAGACACAGAGGTATATACATCTATCTACATATAATATATTATGTATGCATTTTTTATTCACATACACTAATTGGTATCCATACACACACACATAGATATCTATATATATATAACTTTTAGTCACATATGTGCTCACTTAGTCCCAAGCTATATTTTAAATTTCCTGAAAAAAACTTTAGGGCCAAAACAAATCAAAGTTTAGACACTACATAAGTTCAGGGGTGCAGGACTGAAGTCTTCACTGCATATGAAAACATTCTGGTATTTTTGTATACCTAATTGAGGCACTAGGAAATAGTTATAGTTATTTTCCCTTTATAAAATTCATCTATTAATTTCATAAATATTCATAGTTCACCTCCAATTTACACATCAACATAATAGATACAATAGGGGACAACAGAAACCTAACTTACTTTATCTACCTGTCCTAGTTTTATATACATTCGCACATGTACGTGTAAATATATATATATATATATATATATATATATATATATA
>NC_058133.1:338979552-339087387 GCF_016433145.1 Gracilinanus agilis | reverse complement strand
GCCTCTGGCCATACGAGCTGGGTGGCCTCTGGCAATTTACGGACCCTTTCGATGATGCCCTCACAAGAATTATTGGAAAATGACAAGTTACACATGAGTGATGGCAGAGGGAGCATTTTACATCTGGAGAATTCTGAACCTGATGAAGTCCCAAATCTGGGAAAAATGCATGCATGTATACACAAACCTTAGACATACATACACATGTGCATATGTCTGTATGTATATATATATATATATATATACATATATATATGTATATATATGTATATATATATATACACACATATTGCAAACAAGAATATATGTGTGTGCATATGTATTTATATATACATCCCTAAAGGTTTATGTGTATATGTAAAAATAAATGTTTGTATGTGTACATTTGTGTATTTGAAGAGATAAGATACACACAGAAGATACTTGAACAAATAGAACTCAGTACATGGTGATGTCAAGTGTATGATGCACTGATAGTTTTCTAGTATACATTTAATTTGAGGATGTTCTCTCATTTCAATTTGATAGAAGGAGACCTAGGTTCTTCCTTCACAATTGTTTCATACAACCTATCTCTATACGTAATGCTGATTCTATAAAGAATTTAGACCTGGATAGGATCTTAAAGACCATCTTGACTAACTAAATTTTACAAATGAGGAAATTAAGGGAGAGGGAGAAAAGGGGAGTGAGAGAGGGAAGGAGAGAGAGAGAGACTTCTCTGTACCTCACACAAATGGTACCTTGTATATTTAAAACACAATGTGTGTTGTTTTTTTTTTTTGCATTGTCACTGTTGCTCTTGATTGAAGTTAAAAAGCTAGAATATTTTTGAAGTATTTTAGGGAAAACTTGGAATACTCACAAAAAAATATCATCAGGGAAAGCGAACAGCTTTATCCATAATTCCAAACTTCTATCAAAAATAGGTCATGCAGGGGAAGCTGGGTAGCTCACTGGATTGAGTTGGGCCTATAGATGGGAGGTCCTAGATTCAGGTCTGGCCTCAGACTCTTCCCAGCTGTGTGACCCTGGGCAAGTCACTTGACCCCCATTGCTCACCCTTACCACTCTTCCACCAAGGAGCCAATACACAGAAGTTAAGGGTTTAAAAAAAAATAGGTCATGCATCCAAGATCTTAAATATTCATAATGACCAATGCAATCTAGATGTGGTACAAAAAGAGACAAAGCTGTCCATGGTTTTGCACATTTTCCTAGTCTTTATTGGCCAAAGTACCAGAAAATATTAAACACAACAACATTAACTTCCATTGAAATCAATATGCAGGTGCACCCAGGGAAACTATCTAGATTGACATTCATTGTTCATCTTCCACCAAGGATCTATGAGTCTTGGGCATAGAAAAACTGTGAATTATGACTGTGAAATTCCTGAAATCAGCAGTCTGTGCCTAATGTAATTACCACTTTTAACTTCTGGGTGGCATTTCATGAGTCTATCTTGAAAGTCTTTTCTTAAACCTGAAGACATATTGAATCAAGTTTTAACCAAAATTTTAATAAATTTCATCATCAAGAAGGTACTAAAGATTCATTGTAACATAGAAACCATTGAATATGATTAATGGGTTAGATAAAGTTTCCAGTTAAAAGGCAGTTGTATTGCATGAAATGTAACTTAGTAAGAAAGTCTAAAAGATGTCAGGCAGCTTGAGATGAGGGGGCTGGGAAGGTAGAAACTATGTTTTCTCTGATGGGAATTGTAAGACAGAAGTTGAGTGTCCAGGTCATTCAGTAAAAAACAAATTGAATGCAATAATCCTGTGAAGAATTTTGCAAATTGGAACTCTGTTTGAGTTATAAAATTATAATTAGTAGAATCAATTACTTGTCAGTATCTTTGTGACAGCGTAGTCATGGATACGATGGACAGTGATCTCCTCTACCACAGGTCAGGATACTGCCTGTCTTCACAGAGAATTTTGAATATCTCCTGATGATAATGAAAACCGTGCATAATATAGGCTTGGTAAGGAAAATCAGCATCCTTCTGGGGCAGTGTTTGTCAAATTACATATCTGAGACCTTTCCTGACAGTAAATCATTCTTAGCTTTTCTCTGGTTAAAGGCCCACTAGCCCTCCTATGCTAATTGCTAAGGCTTTTTAGACAGGTCAGAAAATATCTGTCCCAACTGTGCACAAATATTTTTCTTCCCCCTCCATCCCCTTTCACTTCTTTTTCTCATATGTGAGGGCAGACTGTAGTAGTGACCTCCTGTCCCTGTATGCGGCTTAGCAGGAACAGTGATGCTTAGCACTGTCTGGAGTTAGTGGCTGACACAAAGAACAGAGGCCTTAGACTAACAAACACACATTGGACTCCATGGCTACACCAGCAGCTAAATGAGGCCTTTATTTTTCCAGGACAATGGGAAGCTTGGACTCTGCAGCTGTTCTGGGAAAATATAGCCCAAAACAACCTCACACAGAAATCTAAAGGGGAAAGATGTGTGACAGATTGAGCAGTTTACCACCCTACTTGCTCTTATGTAATATTCTATGCTCTCTGCCTGTCCATTAGTTATGAAACTGTAAAATTAGCAAGGAAAAGTCATCCCTACCAAAAATAAATAAGAATGTGAATTTTTAAAAAGTGAGAAACTTCCCGTGCTGTTCCTGAACCCACCTGTGATAATTATATTGCAGATAATAGTCCTGCAGCAGGGCTTTGATTGTATAGCTTTTCTGTTGACTGCATATAAATATCTTGGATGCATAAGAGAGTCAAAGAAATATCCTTGGTAACTGGGTGTACTGATCAGCGCATATTGTTAACAAAAGCAATCCTCTTTAAAGAAAGAGAAAGGTGACAATAATCTCATCCTTTGACTCCAATTCTCTGTCTGGAATCTTTTTCCTTGCAAAAGGAGTATTCCCTGCATCCACAGTAAAGTAATGCTTGCTGCAATGGAACTTAGATTGCAAATACAGTGCTGCCTCAAATTCTGCTGAATTTTAGATGCGTGTATTATAATACATTCTTCATCTCCATCAGACACAGAAAGCTTCTTGTAATGTCAGTCGCTAGGCATCCGAGTTGCATAGGTTTGGGGAAATTTTTTATACCTGAATTCTTTTAAAAATACCATCAAGACAAGTGGCTCATGAAGTGAACTTGAATAGAGTAAGATGAGCACATTTAGGCCAAAAGAACTTGCAAGCTTGATGTAGGAGAACAAGACATCTAATAGAAAATACCTTTTATCTCTGAAATGTAGCAGGAAGGCTGAGGGACAGGTAGCACAGGCCAGGTTTTACTAGCTAGGGCAAAGATCGATGTACTGACTAAAGAAGCAAATAGAAATGCAATGATAAATCCTTATTCTTTCATTTTCATAGAATACTCTGAGCTATGTCATATGTCTTGAGGGAGTTCAAAGTTTCTTATTCTAGGAAAAGAAAAAAATATATAGTATTTCTATATCACACCGGAACTAATTCTACACTGATGTAATACCTTGGAGGAGAATGATGGGCAAGAAGAGGAGAAAGGAGAAATGCATTTTGCTATAGTGCCCACTTCCTGCCATACATTGCTAAATACTTTAAAACAACCCTGTGAGGTGAGTATTGTCATAATTTTATTTTTACAGTTGAGGAAACCAAAGGCCCTATGACTTGCACAGGGTCACAGTGTGTCTGAGCATGGATTTGAACTTGTCTGCCTTACTTCCGTTCCTTGTACCACTAGATGCTAAAAGAGTAGGAACCAGCATAATATTCCCTCAATTTACTTCTTCATCTGTGATCCAGATTAAATCACTTCCCCTCTTGTCCTCAGTTTCCTTAGATATAAAACGGGAATAATGATAGATTGACTTTTGAGGAATAAATAGGACAGCATGTGTAAATTGTTCTGATAAACTTTAAAGCACTATAAAAAACTGGTTGTTATTACTTCTAATAATAAACTAGAGAATCTTTAAGGTCCCTGTTATCTATGAAATCTAAAATTCTATTTCCCAATATAGTGTTTGAGGTTAAATTATTAAAAAGGAGATTTTAAAATGTACTTACTGTAATTCATGGTGAAGCAAAATATTAGACAATTCTAAAATATATAATATAGAAATTATAAATTCATGCTGGCTTAAAAAAAGTCACCAAAGAAATAATGGATCTTTGTGTTATTGTTATGGAGAAGTAACCAAACAAAATAAGTTTTATTTTTCAGTGTAGTTACATTGGGAAACTGTTCATATATTCTACTAATGCTGTTTCCATCCCTATGATAGCTCTTTCAGTTTTTCCTTTAATAAGTTACAAGTCACAGAAAAAAATTAGTCACATTGGTTTACAGTTCTAAGTTTTAAATCAAAGTCAGTATTATACAATACAGCCCATTCCTTTACTTGGCAGTGATAAATTTATCTTTTATTCTAAAAATCTAATTTACCCTTACCAAGTGAAAATCTTACACCATCATTGATATTAAAATGAATAGAATATAATCTCTGAAGACAATGATCTCTTTAAAATATATTTTTTATTTATTTCATATTTCCCAATTACTTGTAAAAAACATAATAATTTAAATTTCTAGCTCCAAATTCTTTCTTTCCCTCATATCCCTCCTGCCTCTTTAAGAAGGCAAGGAATTTGATAGTACTTATATATGTTAAGTCATGCAAAACATGTTCCCATATTAGCCATGTTGAAAAAGAAAAGAGAAACAAAATAAAACAAGAAAAGTAAAGGAAAAGCATGTTTCAAACTTCATTCTGATTCCATCATTTCTTTCTCTGGAAGTAGATAGCATTTTTCTTCATGACTTCCTGTACAATTGTCTTGGATCACTGATTGCATATAATATTTAAGTCATTTACAATTTATCATCATACAATACTGCTGGAACTGATGGAGTCTGAATGCAGATCAGAGCATATTCTTTTTCACTTTATTTTCTTCATGATTTTTTTTTTCTAGTATGTATGTGTCCTTCAGAATATGATACATGTGGAACTATATATTGCATGTTAGAACTTGTATTACCTATATCAAATTGCCTGCTGTCTCTGGGGAGGGGGAGGAAAAGGAGAGGGAGAATTTTGATCACAAAATGTCAGAAAACAAATGTGAAATATTGTTCCCATATAGAATGGGGAAAATATAATAAAATATTATTGGGGAAAATTTTTAAACTCTATTGGTTACATAGTCACTTTTTAAATTTTTGATACTGGTAAGTGTTTTCTTCTTTCCTTTATAAAATTAAATTAACCAAGTGTTTGTTCATTTTTATCTTTTTTTTTAATAGAACCAGATCCTAGTTTTATTATTTCAATATTTTCATTTTGAACATTTTTCATCATTACTTTTATTTGTAGGATTTATATTTTGATGTCTAATTGGAGATTTTTAATTTGTTCTTTTTAGCGATATTTATTTAATTAATGGCATGCCCAATTCAATGATCAGCTTTTATTCTCTTTTACTTATGTATACATTTAGATATAAATTTTCTTCTAAGTACTTCTTTGACTGCATCCCACAAATTATGAAACATTTTCTCATCGTTGACATATGCTTTAATTAAATTATTATTTGTTTCAGTGACTTTTTGATACACTATTTTTTATTATTAGATTTAGTTTCCAATTGAGTTTTAACTTATGATTACATGGTGCTTTATTAAATATAATTTTATTGCATTACAAGTATATTTAATATTTCTCTTTTTCTGCATTTGATTTTTATGCCATAATATATTATCATTTTTATGAAGATGCTATGTATAGCTGAAAAAAGGAATATTCCTTTCTATTCCCATTCAGATTTCTCCAAGGTTCTATCATATCTAAAATATGTTTATTTTTCCTTATCTTTGACTTTATTTATTTTATGTTTACCTTTATCTAGCTCTGAGAGGGAAAAGTAGAGTTGCCACCACCACCACCAGGAAAGTTTCTTTAAGAATTTGAATGCTATGACATTTTGTGCCTAGCATTAGTATATGTCTAGCATTAACATTACAAATTTCTCTGTTGTTCCTTTTAGCAAGTTGTAGTTTCTCTATTTATTCCTGTTAATTGTTTTTTGTTTGTTTTTGCTTCTTGTACAGTTAGATGGTGCTATGGAAAGAATGTGAGAATGAAAGTCAGGAAGATTCATTATCCTTAGTTCAAACATAGCCTCAGATACTTAAAAGCTATATAAAACTAGACAATTCACTCAATGCTCTTTGCCTCAGTTTCCTGAACTGTAAAATGTGCTGGAGAAGGAAATGACAAACCACTCCATTATCATTGCGAAGAAAACCCCAAATAAAGCCATAAAGTGTTTAACATGTTTAAAAATGACAAGAAGAAAAAAATGTTTTGCTTTGTATGTCTTTCTCTGTTTTCAGTATCTTTCTTGTAAGCAACATTTTGTTAAATTCTAGTTTATATTCCATTCTGATATCTTTTAATTGGGGAGTTCATTCCATTCACATTTATAGTTATAATTACTTACCAGCATTTCCATCAAAACTCTTCTTTTTCTCTTTATCCTTCTCTGTTAGCCTAACCTATTAGGCTCTAAAGTCTATTTTGATTTTGACCACTGCCTTCTTTAATCTTTCCTCCCTTTTATCACTTCTTTTTTCAAACATACCATTCCTTCTCTTACTTCCCTGTTAAGACAAATTTCTTTTACCAATTGTGTGTACACACATGCACATGTGTGTGTGTTTCCTTCTTTGGACTAATTTAGATGTAAGGGAAGTTCAAAGGCCATCTGTCTCCCCCACAATTTTCCTCTCCCCTGAAAAGCTCTTCCTTTCATACCTCTTTTATGGGAGCTAATTCTTTGTCTCCCTTCACCTTCTCCCAATGCAACCCTCTTTCTCACCTCTCCCTTTTAATAAATCATCACAATTTAACTGACTCAGTTTTAAACTCTGTATGGAGAATATTTCTAATTGTCCTAATAATGATAAAGTTCTGAGGAATTGCATGTGTCATCACATATAGAAAGATAAACCTTTTATGATCTCTTCTACATTTTTATGTTTCTTCTCTTGAGTCTTGTATTGGAAAGTCAAATTCTCTACTCAGCTCTTGTCTTTTCATTAGAAATGTCTGAAAGACCTGTATGTCATTACATGAAAATTTTTTCCTTTACAATATAATACTCAGTTTTTCTGAGTAGATTACTCCTGGTTGTAATCCCAGTTGTTTTTCAACATGACATAAGTTCTATGTCCCCAGTACAAATGTTCTTTTGTTGCACAAGACAATGACATCAAAAATCCTGATATTGAACCAGGGAATGAATAAAGCTAATGTGAGCTAAGGGTCAATGATTTTTACTGGTATATATTAATTTTGCATAATTAAAATATACATAACATTAAAACCATGCTTTTTGAGGGGGCGCTAGGTCACTTAGTGGATTGAGAACCAGGCTCAGAGATGGGAAGTCTTGAGTTCAAACCTGCCCTCTTCAGATACTTCCTAGCTGTATAACCCTGAGCAAGTCATTTAACCCCCGTTGCCTAGCCCTTACCACCCCTGACCCAGAACCAATACCCAGTATTTATTCTAAGATGAAAGGCAAGGATTTTTTAATTGAGGTTTTTGCATGAACTTTATAGTGTCCTACTAGAATATTAAAGTTTAAAAGGATTTTAGAAATCTAATCCAGTTTCACAATTTTACCAAATAGAACAGACCAAGTAAACCTATACAAAATATTTATAACCATTTTAAAAATTTGGAACATACATTGATATTTGATTCTTTGAATCATGTTCAATAGGGATAGTAGTCTCTCAGTAGCTGCCTATATCTGTCTTCCCAAGTGTATTCATTCAGTTGATCAGCATTATAAAATATAGGATCATATAATATTACATGGTTCTCATTCTATTGTGTACTATATGGTTCTCATACTATTGTGTATAATTCATCTGTAAGGAAATAATCATTTGGCTATTTAAGTATCTTGAGGGTACTACCTACTTGACATATATTTTCACTCTATGACTATCTCTCCATTTTTTAGCCATACACATTCCCAACATTTATTGGAGTATGCAAACCTACAGTTTTAATTCATCTTAGAAGCTCTAAGCTGTATGTTTATTTTTGAGACATGTTGTTACTTATCCTCCACTAAAAGCCTAGGCAATGACTCAACATGGCATAGAAGTGACTCTGGGTTTTCATTCCAGTAAAAAAAAAAAAAAAAAAAAAAAAAAAAAGCTCTGGCAGATGCTACCAAACTGGAAAGGCTTCATGTATAAGCCCAATGATGGATTGTGTGTTTATTGTCTGAGGACTAGCTTAGCTAAATTCAAAAATGTTCTTCCCTAGGGTGGACATAGGCTGATAAATCTTTTTTTTTTGTACAAAGATACTCAACTCTTAAAAAAAATCCACTATCAGTGATGGACAATTTTTTTTTAAAGAGGGGGCCAAAGGAAAGGAAATTCTCATCTGTCAGTCTGTTTCTAAGGCAACTCTTTTAAAGTTTATTGTATTTTATCCTACTCATTGTATTCGTCAGATTAAGAATAATGTCCCGCCACCCAGATAGAACATTTAAGGGGGCCACATCTGGCCTGCAGGCCATAGTTTGCCCATCACTACACTAAGTTATAGGTATGGAGAGGGGGACAAGGTAGAGTCGTTTTCAATTCATACTGGGAAAGGAACAATTTCCACAGAGAAGAAATTATTGATCCTTTAAATATAGAAGTATTTTTTCTCATGTATGTGATATGGAATCCACCTGCAGGAATACAACAATCATTCATCAATTACAATTAGAACATTGTTTCTACAAGAACATTTGATCCTCCATACACTGTTTTTTCAAAATATTTCCCAGAAATACATTAAGGTGAAAAACAAGAAAATATGTGGAAATTATGTACCATATTAGATGTAAATTCAGGAGAAATTGAAGCCTCAGTCTTACACTCACACAGTTGTATGACCAGAGAGAAATGATAAATTTTCCCCTCTAAACTTTTATAGACTTCCCACTATATCCTGGAGTGGAGAATGACTTTGAATCTTCTAGTAAGCTGAAAGAAATCCTAGCTGATCAAAGGTGAAGCACTCTAAGATGTGGAGGTTCAATTCTAGGCTAGCCTATAATCTCTGTGGTTCAGTTTCTTCACCTTAATAACTGGGATAATAACTATTAAACCATACCACCAGATTGCTGTAAAAATCAAATGAGATTTAAAGTACATACATTTACATATATTTACATATGTGTGTATATATACATAATATATACTTTATGAATCTTTTAAAATTTAGTTATTGATGAGAACCAAATGCATTTTCATTTGAAGATTTGATCTGTTTTAATCATATTTTCCCACATCTAATTATTTGTATTTGATGATAATACAAAAACAAGCTAAACTTATTTTTAGGCCAATAAGATACAAGATCACCTATTACTTAGTGCCTTTATTACCATAAACAGTATAATTTAATATTCACTTTAAACTTAACTGTTATAGAGGGCAGCTAGGTGGTTCAATAGATAAAGTGGGAGGTCTGAAGATGAGAAGTCCTGGGTTCAAATTTGACTACAGAAATTTTGTCACTATGTGACCTGGAGCAAGTCATTTAACTCCCATTACCTAGCCTTTATGGTTCTTCTGCCTTAAAAGAAATATGTAATGTAGAAGTATCCTAGATGGATATCAGATGTTACAATCCACCTAGAAACTCCTCAGGGCCAATTAAGCACCAAACCCTTTCTTATGAAAACAGAGTTTATTTAATAACAACAGGAATAAAGGGAGTAAGGGAAATTGAATAGGTATGACCCTAAATCTATTCACACTACCTCCACCCAACTTCCAAGTTCCCTGTTTAGTGAAGCCTTCTCTGGGCCCTACTTAATCCTCTCTATGTTATCTAAACCCTTTCCCAAGCTATCTGACTTAATCTAAACTTACTACCAATAATTAATAAGAAAGAAAGGGGAAAAAATCATGGGTTTGGCTGTTGTACTAAGTAAGTAAAGTTATAGATGGAAAGCTTTGGATTACGTTAACCAATAAGAATTCTGGCAGCTGGACCACTGGCAGATGAAAACTGGACTCAGTGAAATTGTTTTTTTCCCAGTAAATCCTCTACCTGGATGTCAAGATTTCTACATGAAATCCTGACCATCCAAGGAGAATCCATTAGAGCAAAGCCCTCCTTCAGTTTGCAATGCAGTCAGAGAGACAAAAACCTCCCTTCAGCTTGGTCAAAATCCAAGAAGGAAGTGAAATTCAGTTATTTTCAGTTGTAGGCCCACAATTCTTTTCTTTACCAGAATCCTTTCCCAGGGCTTATCTCAAAATTCCCTTCTTTCAACCAGCCCTAGAAAACCAGACTATCCCTAACTTACTAGTACAAATACATAGTATTGATTCTAAGAGAGAAGGTAATGGTTGTCATTAAAAAAAAAATTTTACCCTTTCCTAAGCAACAACTTTCCTGATCATGTGTGTCTGTTGCCTCACATAGGATCCTAAGAAACTACCTAAATGACTGAACAAAGACAGTTACCATACATATATACCATTTGTACTTTTCTTTTATGCATTGTGAACTAATATGTTAGCTTTTTTTATACCAAGGAATGTAAAGATTATTTCCCTTAAATGAGTTTACAGATTATAACATTTTCTTATGGTTCACTATCCAAGTTCCATCACTTTACATTTTTCATTCATCACAGGGCATGCCTGTGTTTACATCAGATAAGTTCCTTGGAGTATAGTAGCATTGTTCTTTCCTATTTGCTTAAATTGCAAGGTTTATACAAGGATTAAAGATTGAGGTATTTAATCTTAACTTTTACAAAAGATTAATTAGTTGATCCTTCACTTTATAAAAAGAATCTTTTCTTTACAAAAGGATTAACAAAAGGTTTCTTTTAAACATAAAGCTCTTCTATTTATTTAAAATATGACTTGATTTATAAGAATCTTATGTATGTACTTTCCCATGAACACAACTAATGCTTCATATTAGATATGCCAATATTGAAGAAGGAAAATTACTATTAAAACTCTAGTAAAGGCAGCTGGGTAGCTCAGTGGAGTGAGAGTCAGGCCTAGAGACGGGAGGTCCTAGGTTCAAACCCGGCCTCAGCCACTTTCCAGCTGTGTGACCCTGGGCAAGTCACTTGACCCCCATTGCCCACCCTTACCAATCTTCCACCTATGAGACAATACACCGAAGTACAAGGGTTAAAAAAAAAACAACAAAAAAAAAAACTCTAGTAAAGAATATTTTTCTTAATTTGCCTAGTCTCACTTGTGATTTATTAAGGCTGAAAATTGAATAATTTGGTGTGAAATTTTTACTCTTAACTAAAAAAAGATAATATTCGTTAGTGAATTTGGAAATTGAGCTTAGGACCAGGATGATCTGGTTTCAGGTCCCACCTCGGACTTGTACTAGCTACATCAACTTGAGCAAATTAATTAATTTTTAGTGTCTATTCTCTATACCAATTAAAGCATAGATGTAATCTAGTCCCTAACCTTAGGTCAATGCAAGTTATTAAAATAATATTTCTCAAAAAGACTCTCTCTCTCTACATATATATATATATATATGTGTGTGTGTGTGTGTGTGTGTGTGTAAATATGTGTGTGTGTATAAGCACAAACAGTTCAAGTCATCATGATATCAGGTTAGACAAGATGGTTATTCAATATACTCTTTCTATTTTTTTCCCCACTGTTCTAAATAAAAGGAAGTTTCTCATTTCAATAAATTAATTGACCAATTCATTTTTTTCAAAATTGTTTTTGCCAAAATATTTAATTAAAATTAAGTTGGCCTACATGAATCCCTACTCTGTCTTAACACACCTTAGGAACATATGTTTTCTACTCATTATCTTCAAAGTTTAAAAACCAACATTTTATTTCCAAACTCTGTGTAGTGTGATTTTCTTGACAGTTCAGTGTATGTATGTATGTATGTATGTATTTATCACTTGCAATATATGATAAGTCTCCTGAATGCAGAAATTTCAGTTTGGGAACTTTCAGAAGCTTAGCATGATAAGCAGTTGACTGATTCTCTTGTCTTCTCAATGCGTTTTTCTCTCTACATAAACTATTGTTGGCTTCTAAGGTTATTGAATTGAGGTAGTAATGACAAAATCAGAAAATGAACTTTTCCCAAAGTACAAAGTACAAAAAAAAACTGCATAGTGTTCTCCAAAAAGAATAATCCTCAGTTAAACAGAAATTAGAGACATGTAACAAACCTTAGTATAGAAAGGAAAATGTAGATGAATGATTTAACTACAATACAAAAGTAGGCAACCCAAGACCACAATCTGATGTTGGAATTGAAATTAAAATCATCTGGGCAATATATAGGTTTTCAGAAAAGACAAGTTAAGGCATTCTTCTGTGGAATGAGGACTGATGTCTTTTATTTCTTTCTTTTCCTCTCTCTTCTTCCTCAAAACAAACTTCATGTAGGGAACCTTTTGTTCTTCATCATACCTGTCTTCTCTTGGTAAATAAAATCCAGTTTTTTTTTTCAGTTTTTAGTTTAAAATATTAAGTTCATACAATTTCTGAAGTCAGCTTAGAATGAATCAAAAGTCATATGATCATAAATTTAGATCAGGGAGGGAATTCTGAATCCGAAGATTATAAGAACAACCTTTTCATTTTAGAGATAAAGAAAATGAAAGTTAGCTATTTCAGGTGAACAAAATAGAGAAGTCAAAGGCAAGGTTTGAAAGCCCATTTTTAATTATAGGATACTGTACACAATAAGTATATAGACTTTGTTCATTAATAACTGAAATCTGTACCATTTTACATACAATATCATGTGATCCTCAGAAGAGGTTGATATAGGAACTGACATGTCCATTTCATAGATGAAGGAATTAAGAATCAGACTTTCACACACACCACTAGTGAGCCTAATTTGACTTAGGAAAGATCAAAGAAAAAAAGAATGGAAATTAGAAACTGAGTCAAGTGAAAAATTTCTCAAGATTTGTGCATGTTTAAAAGGCAAAGAAGAAGTTAATGGAGAGATTAAGCAAGTTTTCAGAATAATAATTTTGACTGAAAAATTCAGTGGGTCATATTCATTGTACTAAATTAGTATGTTTCCCCAGGACACAGAGACCAAGAAGTCTGGATATATGACTGGCATAGTATAGTAACCTTTGTAAATTTGAATCAAATAATCTTTTGGTCCAAAGGATTCTGTCTTGCCACTTAGAGATCTCATCATATTTGAAGATTAAAGTACTTTTTAAATCAAATACATTCTAATAGTTAAAACTCAAGTTGTCTCAAAAGTTTTAGTGCAATTTGATCTTTAGTACATTTCAGGGTGACATTATATTTAAATGGATTTTAAATTTGACATATATGTCATATATATTTACATACTTATGATGTCTAGGCAGTATTTGATTTCTACTCTTACTATATGTCACATCCAATTACATCCATAATATTATTAAAATATTAGCTATTATAAAATAGCTATAAATGAGAATTTGGTCAATATTATCCTCCATCTATGAAATATTATTTCCCAGGGTTCAACCTTTCTGTCTTATCTATTTCTGCACTATTTTTTAGCTCCAGATATAAGATAGAAGTCCTTTAAAGGTGTTGCTTTTGTCCCACAGATCCAACTGCATTGTCACCAGAGAAGTAAAATTGTGTCAGCCATATTAGTTCAGAGAATTGTATTAAATCAATAAACAAAATGAAACATTTATGCATATATGTGTTTGGGTATATATATGGGTACATATATGTATATATACACATTTGTATGTATGTGATATAATACATTAGGAGCCACAAAATATTTTATATGTGGTCATTGTAAATAAATATCAAATGCACATACTGAGCAGAAATGTGGAATAGAGGACAGAAAATGTATATGAACCA
Source organism: Gracilinanus agilis (assembly GCF_016433145.1). Lineage (NCBI taxonomy): Eukaryota > Metazoa > Chordata > Mammalia > Didelphimorphia > Didelphidae > Gracilinanus > Gracilinanus agilis. The sequence goes on along the minus strand of NC_058133.1, from coordinate 339,073,462 downwards.
AGAAAAATATCCTGCCTCTGGCACATATTGACTGCGTGAACCTGTATCATCCCTTTTTCCCCTTTATATTCTAGGTTACTCTCTATGATTGTAACTTGCAGAGAAGATGCTAATCAGCATTAGAGAGAATTTCCTTATTCTGGAGTTTCTTATACAACGAAATCTGGTGTCTAGCTCTATTTTCCCATTTCCTGATTCCAAATAATTCCACTTAATATGCTATATTTCTACAATTCAAATCTATCATTAAAATTATGAACATCTTTTAGAAGAATTTATAATATACAAGTTACATGCTATAACATTTATATAACAAATAAATTTGCCATATATATTACATATATAGATATTGGAAAAAGCTTCATAATATTTCAACACAGTATAATGATAAGCTTCTAAAAAACATGAGACTTCATTTTGGAGAATGAGGGGATTAGACCTCTATAGAAATAATAAGCAAGATTTTCAGTGAGGAACATTATAGAAGTAAACAAAAAAAAGGTAAAAAAAAAACAAAAACAAGAAATTATTTGGAAATCTGAGCACTGAACTACTATAATCTATAAGTGGAATTTCTTACAATCATGATTTCCTAAGCTATGGGTCATACTCTCAAAATCTCAATTTTCTAAAGCAGTGTAAGTAATGAGGTCTGTACAAATAAATGACTGAGACAAAACTTGAACCTATGTCTTCTCTCAGACCAGGATATTTTCTACACAATATTATAAATTCTGTCATTTCAAGTTAATAAAATAGTTTATAGTTTTTTTATTTTTTTTATTTTTTTTTTATTTTAAACCCTTAACTTCTGTGTATTGACTTATAGTTGGAAGAGTGGTAAGGGTAGTCAACGGGGGTCAAGTGACTTGCCCAGGGCCACACAGCTGGGAAGTGTCTGAGACCAGATTTGAACCTAGGGCCTCCCATCTCTAGGCCTGGCTCTCAATCCACTGAGCTACCCAGCTGTCCCCCAGTTTATAGTTTTTTAAATTAATTTCTATAAATATATTCATCAAGTCCATAGCAACGAATGAAACTCATGTATTTAACTATCACTATCCTAAAAATAAATTCATATTAATTATTTCAACTAATAGAGCTTTTATAACTTACTCTAAGTAAAAGGATGTAATATAGAAAAAAGCATTATTAGCTAAATTACTGAAAAGAGCAAGATTGATGAAGGACTTCATGTTTTTCAGAAGATGCTTGATTTTTAAAAATATAGAATAAATAACCCCAGAAAGAAATATATGCTTCTAAGAACTTATAAAAAAGAGGCCCATCCTTTGATTGGGAAGGGAGGGAGAAAAAATTATAGTACTTTGAGAATTTCAGAACCTTTGTTCTTCTCTCAAAATTATAGTAATGTATGATTATATACTTAAAATAATGGCATGTGCTAACTTAATTCTTAAAATATTTTTCTCCTATGTGACGTTTTGGCAAATATACTTTTCCTGGGACACTCCCTGATCTGGCTTTCTGTCATCAGCTTTCTTTCACAAAATATCTGTTTTAATTCTCTGTTGTTACTCTCAGCATAATTCCCTGTCAGTTGAAGTACATGACTCATTTTTCATACTATAGAATATTTTAAGATGATTTCTTTGCATAGACTGAGAATTTTGACTTGTGGGTTTACTGAAGTCTCTAGGCTTTAAATTTGGCTCTAAGCAGATGGTAAAGCTAAAAAGAGCAACCAGAGAGGTAGGATTTGAAAATGTTAGTGTGCCCTTAATGTTGACACCCCTAGGACTGGCATGATTGATGGGATTTTGGAACTAAAAACAGAGAAAGAAAGATGTTTCACAATCTCTGCATGCTGGTAATAGGATAGAAAGGTACAAGAGAAGAATGAGATTCAGTTCATTGTTAATGCCAAATTTTATTCCTTCCTAAGCTGTTTTGTTTCCTTAAATTAAAAATGTAAATTATTTATAATTAAAATTTTATAGTAATAAATATAAGCAGAAGAAAAATAAATATAATTCTTAGTAAATGTACCACAATTAATACTCAGATAAATAATACTCAAAAATCATCCTTACATAAAGTAAATATATATCTGAATATATAGATGCATACACATATATGAAATTATTTGTACACACATATTCATATATAATATACACACATATGTATATACATATATTTCAGAATAGATAATGAAATGAAATTGAAGTCACTGAAACCATAAATTTATTTCTGGTCAATTATAAGGTCCTTGGGAAATTTATTCAGTTAATGCCTGAGATTTCTCATTTATTAGTCAAGAATAACTACTGTAGGTACAGGTTAAGATGGCAGCAGAGTAAAAAGCAGCTCTTAACCTCTCCTGACCAAAACACACAAAACTCCTCAAGGGGACATAAAAACAAGTCCAGACAAACAGAGGAACCCCACAACAGGGTGCAGCGTGGAAGGTACCTGGAATCGAGGTATTTCCATGCTTTAAAGGGGTGAAACAGCTCTCACTAAATCACGGGCTGAGCAACCACCCCACCCCCACCCCCTCCACACACACCACCTATAACGCCAAAGCCAGTTAAAAAGAAATAGAGCAAGTTTGAGGCACCCATCGAGTCGTTGGCAGCTCTGGGGCCTTTTCCTGAGAGCAGCAAGATTTGGGACCCCAATAAGACAAAGAACGCACCCGAAATCTGAGCCTGGGAGCAGAGCTCAGGAGCTGTGGAGGTGTGGGTGGAGGCAGACACAGCCACAAGCTAAAGCTCTGAAACCCTGAGTGGGGAACCATCATAGATGGGTATAAGACTGTGGAAGCAGCGCCCTGAGACTTGTAAAGGAACCTCTGGCAGAGGATCAAGCAAGGGGGTCCACCAGGGGGCTTGACTTTGGAAAAAACCAGAACTCAGACCTCAGGAGCCAAAAGACCGTGGACAGACCCCAAGCGTGAGGATAAAGCTGAGGAGCTGCTGGGCTAACGATGGCTACCCAGACTCGGGAAGTTCAGAAGAGAAAGATAAACAACAAGAAAAAGAAGTCTTTAACACTCGACAACTTTTACACAGAGAAAATCCAGACAAGCGAGCAAACAGAGGAAGAGAACAAACAAGCATTCGGACCCTCCTCAAATAAGGAAAACTCCTCACAAGCTATGGAAGAGTTCAAAATTGAGATTCTGAGGAAGATGGAAGAGATTTGGCAAGAAAATAACAGTTTAAAAGGTAGAATCTTGCAATTGGAAACTGAGGCTCAGAAATCAAATGAACTGATAAGCAAAGTGAACCAGATTGAAAAAGAAAACCAAAAGATCATAGCTGAAAATGAAAAGTTTAGAGCCGAAAACCAATCCCTAAAGGCTAGAATTGAGCAATTAGAAGCTAATGATCTCTCAAGACAACAAGAACAAATAAAACAAAGTCAAAAGACTGAAAAAATAGAAGGAAACATGAAATATCTCAATGAGAGAGTGACAGACCAAGAAAACCGGTCTAGAAGAGACAATTTGAGAATAATTGGTCTTCAAGAAAAACCAGAAATTAATAGAAACCTGGACTCCATACTAACAGAAATAATCCAGCAAAATTGCCCTGAAGTCGTACAACAAGAGGGCCATATAGACATTGAAAGGATTCATAGAACACCTGCGACAATCGACCCAGAAAAGAAAACACCCAGAAATATGATTGCCAAATTCAAGAGTTTCCAAGCAAAAGAAAAAATCTTACAAGAAGCCAGAAAGAAACAATTCAAATATCAAGGAGCACAAATCAGGATCACACAGGATCTGGCAGCCTCCACGCTAAAAGATCGCAAGGCTTGGAATACGATATTCAGAAAGGCAAGAAAGCTGGGCCTGCCACCACGGATCAACTACCCATCAAAATTCACTATATATTTCCAGGGGAAAGTATGGGCATTCAACAAAATTGAAGAATTCCAGGTATTTGCACAGAAAAGACCAGGGCTAAATAGAAAGTTTGATATCCAACCACAAAAATCGAGAGAAACATGAAAAGGTAAATAAGAAACAGAGGGGAAAGAAAGAAAAATTATAATTTTTAAATTTGCCTTCTTAAGGGCCTCAGTAAGATCTAATTATATGTATTCCTATGTAGAGAAATGTTAGGTATAATTCTCTGTAGTGAACTCTATTCACTATTATAGTATCCACTATTATAGTAATCAGAAGAATAATTCACAGGGTGAGGGTGGAACACTAAATAATCTAAAATGACATGGGGGATGGGAAAGAGGAGGTGAATAGCAGGGGACACCAAAAGAAACTAGAGTGAATAAGAAAAATAGGATATTCTATTACACACAAAGAGGGTATGGGAAGGAGAGGGGACAAATACTATTATAAGAAGGAGAAGAAGAGAGCATTAAAAGGTAATAATCAAACCTTACTCTCAGTGTAATCAACCCGGAGAGGGAAGAGTAGTTATACTATCCATTGGGACATAAAACTCTTATCTAACCCTTCTGAGAAAGTTAGAAGGGATAAATCAAGGGAAACAGGGGAGTGGGGAGGTCAAAAAAAGGGAGGGGAGAAGAAAAGGGAAGGGAATTCATAAGGCTGTTAAAAACAAAAAATGGGGGCAAATAAGGGAGGGGGTAGAAAGGGAAGTTAGTCAAGGGAGGGGATAAGGGAAAGGGTCTTAATAGCAAACCAGTGGGTTTAAAGGAAATAGTTTAAGGGGAAGGGGTAGGAAGAGGGGGGGATTCAAAAATGTCAGGAAATGCACAAATGATGATTATAACTCTGAATGTGAATGGGATAAACTCGCCCATAAAACGGAAGCAAATAGCAGAGTGGATTAGAAACCAAAATCCTACCATATGTTGTCTACAAGAAACACATATGAGACGGGTGGACATACACAAGTTTAAGGTTCAGGGCTGGAGCAAAATCTTTTGGGCGTCAAATGAGAAAAAGAAGGCAGGAGTGGCTATTATGATTTCTGACAAAGCCAAAGTAAAAATAGATATGATTAAAAAAGACAGGGAAGGTCATTACATCCTGATTAAAGGCAGTATAAACAATGAGGAAATAACACTGCTCAATATATATGCACCAAGTGGCATAGCATCCAAATTCATAAAGGAGAAACTGGCAGAGCTCAAGAAGCAAATAGATAGTAAAACAATACTAGTGGGAGATCTAAATATTCCTCTTTCAGATCTAGATAAATCAAACCAAAAAATAAATAAGAAAGAGGTAAGAGAGGTAAATGAAGTCCTAGAAAAATTAGATCTAATTGATATGTGGAGAAAAATAAATAGAGACAAAAAGGAATACACTTTCTTTTCAGCTGCACATGCCACATTCACAAAGATTGACCATGTTATAGGGCATAGAACCATTGCAAACAAATGCAAACGAGCAGAAATAATAAATGTAACCCTCTCAGATCATAACGCAATAAAAATAATAATTAGTAAGGGCACCTGGACAGGAAAATAAAAAACTAATTGGAAATTAAATAATATGATTCTCCAAAACCAATTTGTCAAAGAAGGAATCATAGAAACAATCAATAATTTCATTGAAGGAAATGACAATGATGAGACCTCCTACCAAACTCTGTGGGATGCAGCCAAGGCAATACTCAGGGGGAAATTTATATCCTTGAGTGCATATATTAACAAATTAAGAAGGGCAGAGATTAATGAATTGAGCAAGCAACCCAAAAAATTAGAAAGCAGGCAAATTAAAAATCCCCAGATGGAAACTAAATTAGAAATACTAAAAATGAAGGGAGAAATTAATAAAATCGAAAGTAAAAGAACTATTGAATTAATAAATAAGACTAGAAGCTGGTACTTTGAAAAAACAGATAAAATAGACAAAGTACTGGTCAATCTAATAAAATAGAGGAAAGAAGAAAACCAAATTGAGAGTATCAAAGATGAAAAGGGAGACCTCACCTCTAATGAAGAGGAAATTAAGGAAATCATTAAAAACTATTTTGCCCAATTATATGGCAATAAATATAACACTTTAGGAAATATGGATGAATATTTACAAAAATATAAACTGCCTAGATTAACAGCAGAAGAAATAGAATACCTAAATAATCCCATATCAGAAAAAGAAATTGAACAAGCTATCAAAGAACTCCCTAAGAAAAAATTGCCAGGGCCTGATGGATTCACAAGTGAATTCTATAAGACATTCAAAGAACAACTAATCCCAATACTATACAAAGTATTTGATATGATAAGCAAAAAAGGAGTCCAACAAATTCCTTTTATGACACAAATATGGTACTGATCCCAAAGCCAGGTAGACCAAAAACAGAGAAAGAAAACTACAGACCAATCTCCGTAATGAACATATATGCAAAAATCTTAAATAGAATACCAGCAAAGAGACTCCAGCAAGTAATTAAGAACATCATCCACCATGATCAGGTGGGATTTATACTAGGAATGCAAGGTTGGTTTAACATTAGGAAAACCATCCACATAATTGACCATATCAACAGTCTAACAAACAAAAATCACATGATCATCTCAATAGATGCTGAAAAAGCCTTTGACAAAATACAGCATCCATTCCTATTGAAAACACTGAAAAGTATAGGAATAGAAGGACCTTTCCTAAAAATAATAAACAGTATATACCTAAAACTATCAACAAACATCATATGCAATGGCGATAAATTGAAAGCCTTCGCAATAAGTTCAGGAGTAAAACAAGGATGCCCTTTATCACCTCTATTATTCAACATAGTACTAGAAACACTAGCAGTAGCAATTAGAGAAGAAAAAGAAATTGAAGGTATCAAAATAGGCAAGGAGGAGACTAAGCTATCACTCTTTGCAGATGATATGATGGTATACTTAAAAAATCCTAGAGAATCAACTAAGAAGCTTGTAGAAGTAATCAAAAACTTTAGCAAAGTTGCAGGATACAAAATAAATGCACATAAATCATCAGCATTTCTATACATTTCCAACACACTAGAGCAGCAAGAAGTAGAAAGAGAAACACCATTTAAAATCACCCTAGACAATATAAAATACTTAGGAATCTATCTACCAAAACAAAGACAGCAATTATATGAAAACTACAAAACACTTTCCAAACAAATAAAACTGGATCTAAACAATTGGAAAGCCATTGATTGCTCATGGGTAGGTGGAGCTAACATAATAAAAATGACAATTCTACCCAAATTAATTTACCTATTTAGCTCCATACCTATCAAGCTACCAAAAAACTTCTTCACTGAATTAGAAAAAACTATAACAAATTTCATTTTGAATAACAAAAGTTCAGGAATATCAAGAGAAATAATGAAAAGAAAATGTGAAGGAAGGGGGCCTAGCATTACCAGATATTAAACTATACTATAAAGCAGCAGTCATCAAAACAATATGGTACTGGCTAAGAGACAGAGAGGAGGATCAATGGAATAGACTTGGGGTAAATGACATCAGCAAGACAGTGTATGATAAACCCATAGAGCCCAACTTTTGGGACATGAATCCACTATTTGACAAAAACTGCTGGGAAATTTGGAAAACAATATGGGAGAGATTAGGTCTAGATCAGCATCTCACACTCTACACCAAGATAAATTCAGAAAAGGTGAACTACTTGAATATAAAGAGGGAAACTATAAATAAGTTAAGTGAACACAGAATAGTATACTTGTCAGATTTCTGGGAAAGGAAAGACTTTAAAACCAAGCAAGAGTTAGAGAAAATTACAAAATTTAAATTAAATGGTTTTGATTATATTAAACTAAAAACCTTTTGTACAAACATAAACATTGTAGTCAAAATCAGAAGGGAAACAACAAATTGGGAAAAAATCTTTATAACGAAAAACTCTGACAGGGGTCTAATTACTCAAATATACAAGGAGTTAAAGCAATTGTATAAAAAATCAAGCCATTCCCCAATTGATAAATGGGCAAGAGACATGAATAGGCAATTTTCAGGTAAAGAAATCAAAAGTATCAATAAGTACATGAGAAAGTGTTCCAAATCTCTAATAATTAGAGAAATGCAAATCAAAACAACTCTGAGGTATCACCTCACACCTAGCAGATTGGCTAAAATGAAAGAAGGGGAGAGTAATGAATGTTGGAGGGGATGTGGCAAAATTGGGACATTAATGCATTGTTGGTGGAGTTGTGAACTGATCCAGCCATTCTGGCTGGCAATTTGGAATCATGCTCAAAGAGCTATGAAACAATGCCTGCCCTTTGTTCCAGCCATACCATTGTTGGGTTTGTACCCCAAAGAGATCATAGATTAAACAGACTTGTACAAAAATGTTTATAGCTGTGCTTTTTGCGGTGGCAACAAACTGGAAAAGGAAAGTATGTCCTTCATTTGGGGAATGGCTGAACAAACTGTGGTATATGTGGGTGATGGAATACTATTGTGCTAAAAGGAATAATAAACTGGATGAGTTCCAGGTGAACTGGAGAGACCTCCAGGAACTGATGCAGAGCAAAAGGAGCAGAGCCAGAAGAACATTGTACACAGAGACGGACACACTGTGGTAAAATCGAATGTGATGGGCTTCTGTACCAGCAACAATGCAATGACCCAGGACACCTCTGAGGGATTTATGGTAAAGAAAGCTACCCACATTCAGAGCAAGGACTGCAGGAGAGGAAACATAAGAAAAACAACTGCTTGAACGCATAGGTCGGGGTGGACATGATTGGGGATGTGGACTCGAAACTACCACACCAATGCAACCACCAACAATTTGGAAATAGGTCTTGATCAAGGACACATGACAAAACCAGTGGAAATGTGCGTCGGCCATGGGTGGGTGAGTGCGGGGGGGGGGGGAAGGGGAAAGTAGGAGCATGAATCATGTAATCATGTTAAAAATGATTATTAATAAATGTTTAAATTTAAAAAAAAGAATAACTACTGTAATGGATTGGTTGAAAAATGACTAGTTTTTAATATATTTAAGGATATTCAATCAGATAATAGAGTAAGAAAAATAAATAATGATGATTGAAACATTAATTAGCATTAAAGAAAATGAGAAGTAATTATTATTCACTTATATGCAACACATGTTTTATGGTGAAATATGTAGGCAATTCACATGTCCAAGTGGAATATACTTATAGTCAAATTTTTTTCTCAAAAATTATTTATAAGAGTCTTGAAGATGTTTCTCACTTGTGAAAATTAGCATGATATTCTGTATCAGTGCTTTAGCTAATCTACATAATATGATTTATATTAGTCTAGATTCCTTTTGCATGTTTTGGTTGGGACTATATATTAAGAGATGAAATAAATGTTTATAAAATGATGTAATTTCTGCTTCAGTTGTATTTTTACAATTATACCATCAATATATTAGAACAAAAAATGAATTAATGATAAATTTGAAGAGTGAATAAAATTATATTTTGTTTGATTAAAATAGCTTCAAAGCTCCTTTGGGGGAGAGGTTTGTCAAAGAAATGGATAAAACCATAGGCATTAACACTATTAATATTTGCTAACCTTATTTAATCAACATAAATTTATTGTTAAAATTATTGTTAAGTACCTAAACATCTTGAGTACTTCAAGCGACTTAAGTAACTCTAGTATCGTAAATATCTTTATTATCTTAATTATCACCTTCCTATGTAGGAATGTAATCAATTGAAAGCTTTAAATATTCACATTTCTTTTACATTTTTATATTTCATTATTAAATTTTCTTTTTTCTTATTTTTATTTTTTCTTTATGGAATGCCTGGAAGTCCTCTATTTTGTTAAATACCATTTTTTCTTCTGGAGGATTTTGCTCAATTTATCTCCTTGGCATTTCAGAATATCATATTCCATGCCTCCTAATCCATTGATGTAGAAGCTGCCAGTGCCTTTGTAATCCTGACTGTGGTTCCATGATATGTGAATTATTTCCTTCTGTTTGCTTCCAATAATTATCGCTTGGCTTGGGTATTCTGGAATTTTTCTATAAGAGAGATGGAAATGTTTGATTCTGGAGTCTCTTTCAGCAGGTGATGGGTAGATCCTTTCAATTTTTATTTACAACTATTTATCAAGGATGCCAGCATAGTTTGGACTGATGATTTCTGATAATATGGTATCATGGGACTTTTTTATCATGTTTTTTGTATGTTTCGATCATTCTTATAATATCACTTGATCTAATTTCCAGGTTAGTGTTTTTTAATGTAGTTTTAATCCAATTTCAGACTTTTTTCTATTTGTTTCATTCTTTTGATTTTGCCTCATAATTTCCTGATAACTTATATAAATATTGGCTTCCATTTGGACAATTACTTTTTTCCTTGAGCTTTTGTGTATAATTTTCCATTTTGATAATTCTATGCTTTAAGAAGCTGCTCTCTCCAGTGTTGTTATTTTTTTTTTGCCTCTATTTTCATTTGACTCATTCTAGTCTGTAGGGAATTGTTTTCTTCAATGTATTTTCTCTTTCCATTTGGCCATGGTTTTAGGTAGTTGATTTCTTCAGTGATATTTTCTCAAACTGGTGGCTCTTCCTAACAATTCTCTTATCATTAATTGTTTTACCTTCTTTTAAAATACTTCCAGAATTTTTTATGACCTGAAATAAGTAACTGGGGTAACAAGTGAAACACAAAGATGTCAAACACAATCAGGACCACACTCACAAGTGATAGGACTTACAAGATATACTAAAAATTTACACAACGGATGTGGGAAATGGGTAATGACAGAATACACACACACAGGCTGGTAACTGACAGTTGACAGTTACTGGTTCCCCACCCAAGCTAGGGAAATACAGGGTTTGAAAATTATATTACTGTGGGCTCTTTCTTGGGGGTAGAGAAAGACACAGGAAGTATAAAAACAGTTTAATAGTGAGCTTATGGGGTAGGTGATAAGGAGAAAGGTTACTCTAAATCTAATTGTCTATGGATAAATTCAAGGGACTGGAAGGTGGGGCAAACACTATAATGACTCTAATACAGACTGTCAGGTTAAGCCTGGCAGGTCAGAAGGAGAAATAGGTGTCTCACTACTGGGTACTTTTCACTCCAACAATGGTCCCAACTTTCCAGAAACTAAGGTACCATAGCAAATAAGTCCTCAAGGAGATTAAGTCAGGGAGATGAACCAGTCTGAAATGTCCACCATCTAGATAGATGGCTTCCTGTAGGGGACAATCCACTTTCCTAGGTTCTTCACTTCAGACAGCTAAGCCAGCACCTAACTGCTATCAGTCACACACAGAGTCTCTCAGGAAAAGCATCCCTTCTCTTCTTGCGGTTCCATGACTGGAACTTTCAGCACTTGCCTGACAGCTCTGCCTGCTAACCCATGTGAAGTCCAAAAGAAAAATATGGTTTGGAGACAGATTCTGGAAGAATTCAAAAAATACTTCAAAAATCAGTTAAAAGAGGCAGAGAAAAAGTGGGAAGGAGAAATGAAAATGCTGCAAGAAAAAATAGGCCAATTGAAAAAGGAGAACGAAAAACTGACAGAGGAAAATCAGGTCTTAAAAAGCAGAATTGATCATCTAGAAACTAATGATTTCATGAGAAATCAAGAAAGTATATGAGATGAACAGGGTAGGGAATGAAGTGGAAAAAAATTTTCCAAATAATAGGTTATTGTTATTGATAATGGATCTTTACCCTCAAATGATGGAAATGGAAAGGAAATGAGAAATCCAAGAGTCATTTTAAAGGATATTAGAGAACTCAGTCATTGCCTCAATATAGAAGGTAAAGAAGAGAGAGAAATAAAAGATAAATTCTAGTTTCCTAGCCTGGACATTTAAATAATTGTGATATCATTGGATTGCTATAAGCCAGAAAATTAGAGGGGGAGTTAGATGATGAGGTTAGTTTAGGAAAAGAAAAAAAATGTGACCTACAGGTTTAGTAGTCATAAAATTCTGAATAGATAAATTGGATTATAACCAATAATGCCCACTTCTTTTCCCATTGTCTGACGCCTACATTTCTATGGCTGTGTTTCAGCCCTCACTCCTACTCTACTTATCTAACTTTGACTTGATTCTCCTCTTCTGCCAATTCATCAGTTCACTCTTTGGGAAAGAGAAATAGAGTGACTTCAGGCTTGAGATAAAAAAATCAGTTCTCCATTTTTGTGTCATAGACCCCTTTGACAGTCTCACAAAACTTTGGATAATATTTAAATTCATAAAATTAAATACTAGGTAATACAAAAGAAACTAGTTAGATTAAAATAAACTTCTAAATTGTTAAAAAGAAAATCATATATCTCTTGATAAGAATTCTTGTTTTAAGTATAACTATCATCCCTGCAATTAAGTTTTTAATAATACAATGATATTAGTATGACAATTTTTGGTAGTAGATATCCTAGCAAAGCGATGTCTGCAAAATACATCATCTATTAAAATAAAGAAGAAAGATTTAACATTCTTTCCTCTCCTACCATTAAATATCTAATCATTATCAGGAAAAATATAGAAAAATATAGGAAAAATATTTTTAAAAATAGGAGAAAAAAAGAAATATGTCTTTGCCAAATTGTTAAGCTATTTAAACATTAGGTGAATTCCACCTTTTCTGTCCACAAGATCTTTCCAGAACATTTTTTCTCAACGTAATTTATTCAACATTTAAAAGTGTTGGTTAGCATCCAGAACTTATTGTCCCCTTCAAGGAATATTTAGCCATATTTCTCTGAGCCAGGAAATATATTCATCAAATATTTGTCTTTTGTGATTTTTCCATTGGTTTTTGTTTTTCACTACTTTTGAAAATTTTTTAAACAATTCAGTCACACTTAATTAATCACATTAACTTTTACTTCAAATAATAAACTTCTTTTTCTTGCTGTTTCATGAATTATATTTCTTTCAAGATGGCAATTTAACATTTTGGCCATCTCACCACAACTCTATTAGGGCTCAGTGAAGCAAATGAATTCCCTTGTCACTTTATAGATTGATGAACATCAGTATTTACAAACTAAATTTTCAAATAGTAATTCACTAATGACATTTTCTAGAGAAAAAAAAACAAGACTTAATTTATGTTGACTTCAGAATGAGAGTAATTTTTTCTCCTTATAATAGTCTTCTAAATTTCTATTTGGTCCTTAGAACTATTTGGCAGTCAACAAGCATTTATTAGATATCTCCTCTGTGATAGACATTGTAGATATTGTGCTGATTTCTGGTATTGAAATAAATAAAAGCAAAATTTAAAAATTTACATTGACCTTGCTCTCATGGAACTTACATTCTAAAGTAGGAAACAATGTTGAGAGAATGTCATAGCCTTCTTAAATATACAGTTTTAAACCTGAGGCTTTGGTAAAATCAGAGATGCTAAAGAGTAAAGTTGAAAAATTAGAGCATTCTAGGAATAGGGGAGCATCAATGTAAAACAAAGAGATTGAGTGGCAAGTGTGAGGAATGCCAAATAAGCCTATATGGCTAGACATTAAAATACATGGAAAAGTAAAAGTAAATCCGATTGCAAAAATAGGATGTGAGTAACTCTAAAGGAGAAAGGTCTCTATATTTTATTCTAAAAGAAATATGGAGCCCCTGAGGCTAATTGAGTATTGTGGGAGTGAGGATGAAGAATTAACATGTTCCAGTATGAGGTTTAGGAAAATCACTTTAGTCAATGAAAGGATGAGATAGAGTAGAATGAGGGAATCAAAACAGGGAAATCAGTTAGAAGTCTGTTGAAAAAATCCAAGTGTGAATTGATGAGGATTTAAATTATTGTGGTTATGTGACTAGAAAGAAGGAAATGCATATGAGAGATTTTATGGCTAGATTTGGATTAACTAGATATTTGGTATCAATGAGAGGAGTCAAGGAAGACACTGAGGTGGTAAACCTGGTCAACTAGAGAATGGTAAGGCCCTAGAAAGTTCAAGGAATGATTTAGAAGATAGAAGGTATTGGGTCCTGAGTTTGAGATATCTGTGTGACATACATTTGAAATGTCCAATGGGCAATTGGTGATATGGAACTTGACCTCAGAAATAAGACTACCTGTACAAAAATTTAAAAATATTAACTCATGGAAATTGATGATATTACATAGTGGGAAGATACTATAGAGGGGAAAAAGAGGGTATAGATCAGAGTCCTTGGAATGAAGGTAAAGGGTCACTAATAGAGTATATGAAATTCTGAGAAGAAACAGACAGTTAAGTATATTGAGAGGACAGGACTTGACAAGGAGGACAAACTCTTCATCAGACACTAGAATGACAAAGGAAATTGTTGGGAATAATGTGAAAAGGATGAGGTGAAGAGAAAAAAAATGCCTCTATGGCTTCATGGTCTTAATTTGTTCAGTGAAATATGGAGACAAACTCTTCATTTGAAGGATCTGCTTGGGAGGATTGAGGGAAAATGAGAAAAAATTTTAGGAAAAACCACAAACAAATAAAAAATCAAAGATATGATAATTTCATTATTTTGCATATCATGGCTAGGTGTGCCAGGATTTGATAGATGACCATACTTTAAATCAGAAATACATGAATTTCTGTATTGCTTATGACACTTACATAATAAATTCAATCTTTCTTTGTGTTCCCAGTGCTTAGAAAAATGCTTGACCCACCATTAGTTCTAGATAAATGCTATTTGGATTGACTAATTCTCCATGGGCAAAACCTTTAATCCCTTAGAGCAGGGGTTGGCAACATATGGCTCTTGAGCCATATCTGGCTCTTTTGAGGGCCAGATATGGCTCTTTCTGCAGGAGCCATAAAGTCAATTTTTTTCAGGCGCTGTTACAAGAGTGCACTGTGAGCACTGTACGGCTCTCATGAAATTACATTTTAAAAAATGTGGCGTTTATGGCTCTCATAGCCAAAAAGGTTGCCAACACCTGCCTTAGAGCCTCTGACAATCCTCTGATTATACTGATGGAACTTGATGGAACTTCCCTTGTAGAGGTCTCTGTACTTTAGAATTTTCTAGGTAATTTTCTGCTTTCTATCAGCAACTTTGTTTGGTCTCAACTACACAGAACACCAGCCCGTCTCCCTTGCTTTTTGGTCTTTTATTATGTGTTTTCATCCTCCATTAGATTGTAATCTCTTGGAAAATAGGGTCTTTCTTTCTTTCTTTCTTTCTTTCTTTCTTTCTTTCTTTCTTTCTTTCTTTCTTTCTTTCTCTCTTTCTTTCTTTCTTTCTTTCTTACTTGTATTGTAGTGCACATAGTATGTGCTTAATAAATGTTCACTTAATTGAATTAATAAAAAATGTGTGCTTTAGTGGAAATAGTTTCCACAGGATTTCTCCACATTGAAGAAATCACAAATTTGCCCAATAGGGAAATATTTGAATATAGACACACATTCTTATGGGAATACATGTTATATTGAAACTCTGGGAGCTGAGAGTCCCACTGTTGATTGACAGGTGAAGACCGTTGGACCTCAGAATGTTCCCAGAGGCCATGAGCACAGGGGAGAAAGCGGTTGGCCAGGGGGGTATAAATACCCTGGCAGTCCCTGACAGGGGGGTCCTTTCCCTTTCTTTTGGACCTGGGATCTGTAGATCCTGGTCTATTAGGATCTGAGGCTTGCTTGGCTCAAGCTTGCAAGAACTCCTGTCTGAACCTCACTGACATTTGCCAACCTGTATCCATACCATGAATCCTCTTATTCTTCTGTCCCTAGTTATTTACGTATTCAAACTATCCTTAGGTATCTAGGTATCCCGGGCCTAGTAGGGATCCGGGAAGTGGGCAGGAGAAGAAGAAGAGGGTGGAAAGGGGTTGTTCCTAAAGGCTGTGAAAGGCATAACATCTGGCAAGAAGAAGAAGCTGAGAGACATCATACAACAGCTTGCTTGCTCTGGTTTGGCTGTGGACAGGCTGAGCCAGAGGAGCTAATAACAAGCCAGAATCACTCACCTGCCTACAGTCCTGAAGGATTAATATTATCAAAGATTAGTTTAGGGTTTCCTATTCCTCTTCCCATTTCCTAAACATTCCTTCCTTGCCAAATATATATAAAACTCTTCAAGTACCTTCCTGGAGTGGTTGTTTCATCATTTCTCTGGGAAGGGAGCAAACACAGTCAGATAAACGTGTCCAAGGCTAATAGAGCCCAATATCCACCATTAATCAACCCCAGGTGGGACCTGAAAGGGATACCCATCCACTGACCTGAAGGATCCTGCCTGGGCACTGTTATAAAGGAGGGAGGTGTTACAACATCTAACTAGGTGGCAAGACTCAGGTGATCTTGCACTAGCCACATATCTGAACTACCATTACTGTCACCCAGTTAAGAGTGGTAGTATCCAGTTTCCCTCTCCTATATTTGTAACACACAGTAGTATGCATATATGCATTAGTATATATACAGAATTCAGGTTGCATGGATATGTGTATATATCTTCATGCAGATGACCATGTGTACAATACTGACAAAATTATCATGTAATCATCAGATATGTCTGTTTTTTCTGGTTACCTTATGAATAGTACAGTTATTGATTAACCATTTTCTTCTTCCCTTTAATGACAACAGAGATGGAACTCAGAGAAAATAAAATTATAGACCAGATAAAAGAAATGATTGAATTATTGAGCTATTCAGAGTCAAATTCTATTAGCTAGTGCCATTTCCACTAAACCATTTACCTTTGTCCAAATTTCTTATCACCATTCCTTAATGTTCTAAACCAAAGTTTAGAAATAATATATAGCTAAAAATTATGCAGTTTCAACATGAACCCCTATCTTATTTTTTTATTCTTTTCTAAGATAGTGTTTGTGGAAAGTAATAAGAGACTCAGTCACCTCAGCTGATCTTCTAAAAAAATCTAAAATTACTATTTTTCATTATTGATATTCCAACTAGAAATCTAGCAGATTCATAGAGCTCTAGACTTGTTTGTAATTTATTTTATTAGAAGCCATATAAATAATCTTCATTTACTCATAAAGATGATTGACAATGCACACATCTCATCAACACATTAATGTTCAATGTTCCTGCCAAATTTCTGCGGCACTAATTCCCAGAACTTTCTTAAAATGTGCAAAGTACAACTGATAGCATATGTATTAACTTGTTTTTTTTTTTAATTTTTATTCTGTACATAAATCCCTTTGTTTGAATTTGTTCATAGTTTTCTGGTTGGTAGAAAAGGCATTCTAGATGATATCAACTTGAACATATAATTTCAAGAATCACAATAATATTGAAACATTCTCCCAGTGGTTAAACCTAGTGCAAAAATTATTCATCTATACAATTTGGCTTATAATTTAAAATAAGCCTAGAGCAAGAGTTCTTAACTTTTTCATTTTCATGTGACATAGACATTTTGGGCATTCTGTTGAAGTCTATGTATTCTCTTCTGAATCATGTTTCAAAGTATATAATATAAAATACAGAGGATTACAATGGCAAATAGTCATATCAAAATACAGTAATAAAGTTATATATAAATATGTACTTTATAATATATAATATATAGAATTGATATATATACTCATGGACTGCATATTAAAGCTACTGTTCTAAAGGATCTATTTTCTTTATTAATAATGAAAATAGTACGTCATGTAATAAAATTGAGATTTAAACCCTCCACATCACCCCTTGTACAATTAAATTCATTTATTTTGGCATTTGCTGAGATATAGTCTTTTCCTATGATTGTTTTTTTTTTCAAAAGCAGCAAGAAGGTGGATTTCTCTAAGAAATGGGCAGACTCCTACTTTTTTTTAAACCCTTACCTTCCATCTTAGAATCAATACTGTGTATTGGTTCTAAAGGAGAAGAGTGGTAAGGGCTCTTGGCCTTACCCTAAGTAATAGGGGTTAAATGACTTGCCCTATGTCACCTAGCTAGAAAGTTTCTGAGGCCAGATTTGAACCCAGAACCTCCTGTCTCTGGGCCTGGCTCTCAATCCACTGAGCCACCCAGCTGCCCCCAGACTCCTACTCTTGAGAGCTCTTCATGTCACTTTTTAAGGAATTCTGAGTTGTTAACATTGACAACAGTTTGTTTGTTTTATCTATTTCCACTTCTTCAAAGTGTAGTATTCTAGAAGGATGAGTCATAAAAGTGGGTGACTTAGGCCCCACATACGCTCCAGTTTGGATTCTAGAAAGAGAGAGGCAGATGGGGATATTTAGTACTTTTGACTGTGGGTGAGGTGACTACACATGAGAAATACCCAGTCTGATGAAAAATATAGAAGCAGTCAGATTTCTCAGAGTTCATCCACAATGTTGAATATGGCTAAAGAATTGCAACAGATATTTTTTTTGGTAGGAACTTTGTGGTAGTAAATCTACTCTCAAACTTTTATTTGTTGTCCCCACTTTAGTCCTTTTTACCTTTATTTAGAGTGTACTTTATGTGGACTTTCCATTTTAATTTTGCATCTACAGAATATGAGAGATACACCTTTTCCCTTCCATTCAGTAGTGAAACAGGAGTAGTACAATCATGTCTAATGTGAACTCTGCCTCTTGGTAATGGTTAATATAACCTATGTTCTTTTTTGGCAATTTTAACTGGAATTGAACTTATTTCAGGAGAGTATACTTCTGTCACCAATACAAATAACTATGTCTTTGAGTAATAAATTTCTTTATCATATTTGAATAAGTAACTCATTTACCTAATGAATGGCAAACATAATGTAGTTGACAAAGCTGGCTTTAAAACCAGGAAGACCTAAGTTCAATTCCCACCTCTGACACATAACCTCTGTGTGAAACTGGGCAAATCACTATGTAATGGGAATACAAGTTTAGGCACAGTCCTCAATGTCAAAGAACTTACATTCTAATTTCAGAAGATAACAGTTAAAGGAGAACAAAACAGGAATGGGGTGCACATGTAGGGGCATAGTGAATAAATACAGAAATTCAGGAGTGGAACTGAAAGATTGGAGTGATGATGGCTAACCTGGGAACCTTATAAAAATAGAGGTTTTGGAAGGAATTTTCCAAAGAGAAGAGAGGTCTGCTAATGAAGAGTGATCTTCCAGGGTAAAAAGGCAGCTGAGCCATGGTGGAAAAGTCCATAGAGTCAGGTCAGAGACAAGAGACAACAAATAATAAAACAAATAGTATTTTATTAACAAATTGATGTGTCACACGATATAAATATTCATCATGCTTGTTACAAGGACTTTGAACATTTTTCTTTGTTTTTTTTCTATCTCACACCTATTATAACACATCACATAAATGAGTGCCTAATAAATGTTCATTCATTTTATATTCAGCTCAAAAAAATAAACAACAATCTCAGGCAGGATCTGTTCTTCTATTCTACTATTTATTAGCACATACACACACTGTAATTTTTTATATTTAGTCTTTAAGAGTTTCCATGATGGAAGGAGGGAGGAAAAGAAAAGGTTGTTTCATTTTTATCAACCCACTATCATATTTTGGATACTTATTACTTTTATGATTGTGAGCAAGCTCCTTATACTTTCTTAGACTGTAATATTCTCATTTGTAAAATGAAGAGTTTAAATTTGATATCCAAGTCATCATCCAGCTCAAAAGCTATTGTCCTGTGATCACATCACATTTTTGCCATACCCTTAAAGTAACTTAATTTGACTTCCCTACCTTGAAGTCATTAAAATAGGAATTTAGAAGAAAGGATAGCTCTATATGAAACATTATCTAGCTATGTATCTCCAGGCTTATGTAATGGAGAATGGCAATATTTTCTAGTCCCTATCCTTTCTCTTTCCTCATGATTTGTTTTTGGTTCATTGTTCTGTGATTGCCTATCTCGTCAATTAGAGGAATAGACTTTCCACGGTTCCAATTAGATGGGCACTTCCAATTCCTGAGAAGCAATTCTATTTTTTTGCTCCAATGGAAGAGGATTTCCATGAAAAAGAAACATCCTGGTACGGTTATGAATCAGGTATGAAACAGGTAGGTTTATTCCCACCTAGGAAAGGGAACACTTCAAATTTTCAATAATCATCCTTATACCATAAAGCCACAAGAAATAAAACCTAAGGAGTGATAATTGTCTCTTTGTTTTATCGATGAGTTCTGACTTAATAGCCATTTATAATACCATGTCCAACCGGAACCAGGCAATGTATATTTTTATCTATTTTGATGTGGGAGATTATATAATAATGGAGTTATAGACTCCTCAAAATGACAATAAATATGAAAAACATTTCATAATGTAAATATTGTCATTATAAACTTCCATTTCTTGCCAGTCACCTTCTACAGCCTCACCCTCAAGATGGTTCTAACTGGAGCCATGTTGTCCTTACTGTCTCTTAGTCCAGACAACCATTTAATTAGGTATACTAGCCATACTTACTTCAATTCTGGCTAATCTCACTCTCTAATAATTTCTCTAGTTCCATCTTTCAAGGTACATTTTTAGCTATTTTTAAACCCTTACCTTCCATCTTAGAATAACTACTATGTATTGGTTCTAAGGCAGAAGAGCAATAAAGGCGAGGCAATAGGGGTTAAGTGACTTGCCCAGGATCACATAGCTAGAAAGTGTCTGAGGCCAGATTTGAACCTCGGACTTCCCATCTCTAGGCCTGGCTATCAATCCACTGAGGCACCTAGCCACCCATGTCCTAGATCCATCTTTCCGCCCAGGTACTGCCTTCTATCTCTCTTCCCCCAATATATCTCCTCTAAATTTCATCTTTCCCCATTATAATATAATCTTCTTGAGATTAGGCACCATCTTTTTTGCTTTATAGAGCCCTTGGCCCATACTAAAGACATTATAAATATTTTATACATACATACATATATACATACATACATACTTCTATCCATCCATCTTTCTATATCTATCTATCTATCTATCTATCTATCTATCTATCTATCTATCTATCTATCTATACCTATCTATCTATCTAGCATATATCAACAATCTATTTAACATATTATCTTAATAGTCATTTTCCTTTAGGGGTAGGAGTCAGAAATTGATCTAAAGCACTATACTTAAGGTTGAACTCAGATATTTCTGACTCTGTATTCAGTCCTCTATGCAACAACTCTTAGCTGCTTCTCTGAATAAGACAGAAATTGAAAGGCAATTCTATGAAGCTACAACAGACTACTATATAGGGAATGGTTGCCACAGATATAGTTATAAATAATTCATTTGAGCTACTAAGTAACTTTTTCTCACAGAAAGAAAGAAAACTTTAATCATTCTGAAAGCAACAAAATGGCATATCACAACCAGAGAATCACATTCCTCACAAAGCTTTTAACTTTCAACTGACAGATATATTCTGGAATCTCAGGAGACAAAAGGCTTAAGGAAGATTTTAATCAATATTCTATCCTGATTTCCCCACTTACAATAAGTTCTAACTAGTTAATGAAAAAGTTATTAAAATAATAAAGGATTTATATTTTTTCATTTAATGAAAGTAATTTGATGTTTAAAATTTTAGACATAGCAATGAGTTAAAAAAGATGTAATCTAAGCAATATTTAGTATACTCTACACGGAATGGCTTCATTGAAGTGGTAGAGTGAAAGTTTTGGAAATTATTGGTTCTAATCCTAGTTCTGTAATTGATGGGGTATTACTATCAACTTTCTTAGATATTTCATCAGAAAATAATATTCCCTTAATTAAAGGAAATATAGAAAAGGCTTATTAATAGAAAATTATAAAGTGCTAAGGCATGAATTGGTCTGTTATCTTATAAATGTGAGGCTTCCTGATAATGCGATAGACTGCAATGCATCCATGCAAGCTTATCCTGGGCTACCCTTGTCCATTTTGTTCCCTAAGTTTACAACTAGAGGTCTTCCCAATTTGTTGAATACCTTTCTTAATTTAATTTAACATCATAATTTTGCCACGGAACATTTAACTTGACCATTGGTAACCTCTCTCTCTGGTCATGTTAATAACTCATTTTGTTTCACACATATTTCTTTGATAATATCGTTTATTTCATATTTCCTTCATAATTCTCTTTTGGTGATGTTTTCAACTATTCATGTTCACTTTTCTCCCATTGTTCTTCATCTGAACATCAGATGAAGAACAATGGGAGAAAAGTGTTTTTGGGTTTGTTTGGGTAATAATAATAGAGAGCCACATCATAATACCTTTTCCTTTGTTATAGCAAACTTGTTGCTTAAAACCCAATCCCAGCTCCTCTCTACACCATATTTAAAAAGCAAGCTTCTGCAGTGGGAGATGGGTGAGGGAGAGAGGCAGGGCCAGTCAGAATCCCTTACAGGTCAGCACTGGAGCCTACAGTTTACATTGGGGAATATTAGCTAATGGCTTCTATATAAAGAGTGGGTTGATACACTCCTATCACCCTAGATTAGATGAAGGATGTGTTTCCCAGTAGAAGGAGACCTTCTTGTGTGTCTATGTTGTTCACAGCCAGAGATAGCCAGATAAACTTCCCTGTTTGAACTGAGATTCAGTTGAAGATGGTGGAATCTTCTCAAGTAAGGTAGCAGCTGTTGTTCTCCCCTTGAATACTTTATTAGATGAATCAAAATGCTATCTGACTTGGTATGATGTCTTTAATAACAATATAGATCTAAGAGAAAGAGTGGAGGATGAAGGGAAAGGGTTGTAGGAGATAACTATTAATTATCTATTGAAGCCTATGGAATCCTTGATCCAGACAGGGCAGAAAGCCCAAACTGTACCTCACTCCCCCTTTACCCATTAAGCACTCATTCCTAATTGTATCAAGGTAAATTAATGATCACTAAAGGGACTATTGAAAGTGACAGTTGACGGTATCAGTGATAGAGAAACAGGCTCTCAAATCTCTCAAATCTCTCAGCAGCTGTTGTGAGCAAGATCAGTCTTGGCAGCAATCCAAAGATGGCCACAAGAAACTGTTGCCCAAGGACAATTTGGGTTTGAGTATGCTTGATCCAGGTGATTGCAGGCTTGCACCTCCTACTCCTTCCAGTCCCCAAAACCAAATCCTGTTGCTTAGGTGTTCCCCCTTTCATAGTGCTGGTTCTAATGGTCTCCAACCGACTCTGCTTCCATGGGGTTCTGCTGCACCCCAGTAAAATTCCACCTTTACACATATAAACTAATTAAAATAAGTGTCCAAGAAGTTTCAGAAAAAGCTAAAGTAAATCTGGAATTCTCAAAAGAAAACAAATTGACTTTGTATACAAAAACTGTAGCATGAATATAAATACCTTGGCATTGGGGAAAACATTGGATTAAGAATCTAGTAGTTTTGAGGTTTTTAAATGTAAATATGTGTGGTTTGTGTGCACTTGGAGGGATGGAGATGACTAAGGGATAATCAAAATTTCAAACTAAAAAAGGCCCTAGAAAAAGAAGTTATAAGGGTTTAAGTAGAAATTATTTAAATTAGGAGGAGAATTAAGTCCTAAATGGTAAGGTGGGGGGGGAGTTGCATTAAAAAATGCATTGGCTTCTCATCAGGTTTCACCACAGTGCTGACTACTTATAGTATTTCACTATGAAGAAAGAAATTCTACTTAGGAGTTTAATTGTGTTTTCCAGCTCTGAACTACTCTTTTAAACTTCTTGAATAATGATCAGAGACTACAATGATAATTTTTCTGCTACTCTAAGAAAAGTAGCTGTTAGTGAAAACAAGGAAGGTTATGGGTCATGGAATTAAGAATATGCTTCTGATTCAAACAGAAATAATTGTCATAGCAAAAAGCACCTGTCCTTCAAGAGTTTGTTTAAACAGTGATATTGAACCATCTCTCAAGTGGCTGCATATTATGCTATCCCTATGTGAATATAACAATATTTCTGCCAATCATTTGAAATATTGATTGTTTGATTGAACTTAGCTGATAACCATGACATAAAAGCAAGAAAGTCATAATAAAACTCAAAACCAAACTAATTATCTTTTGGATTACTATGGTTTGCCTATGTTCTCTCAGGATTAAATGGGATTTTTCACAAATATGCCATTTATTTGAAAAGATCACTCCTAAAACTTTTCCTCAAAAATTAGTAGACTGATTATTTTTAATTATAGTTCCTAAAGATGCTTTATGTATTCCTATGACAATTCTTTTTCATGAAAACATTCTTAGATCATGTTAGTCAGAGTATGCCTTGAGGTATATGGTAATTAGGCAGCCATGTCAAGAAAGTTACATTGTCCTTTGCAAACTAACAAAATAAGCAAAACCATGAGGTGCTAATAGTTTGGAGGTGTATTCATTCTTTCACACCCTAATACCTCTACATACTTCTCCAGCAGAAGTAAAGGGAATATAGAGCATGGAGACAATTAAAACAGAAATAAAAAAGTGATTTATTCTCTTATTTGCCCAAAATGTTATTTTCCCCAATGACTCCCCTGCCTTCTTGTTCTGTTGAAGAAGATTTAAAGACTAAAGTATAATATTTCTATTTTGTATAATACTAATTCACATATGTTAACTTATTTGATCCTCACAAGAACCCTCTGAGATAAGTGCTATTATTATCCAAATGTTACAGATGAGGAAATGGAGACACAATGAGCTTAAGTAACTTGTTCAGGCTTGTACACCTAGCAAGTGTTTGAGATTAAATTTGAATTCACATCTTTCAGTTGCCAGGACCACTGCTCTATTCACTGTTCCATCTCATTTCCTTTACTTAATTTTGATAGTATTGATTTTTTTAAGAAAAATTTTTTTCTTTGATCTTCAACTTCCATAGTCAAAAATCTCAGCATGATACAAGTTAGAAATTGTAGAACATAACCATTTGTTAGCTAGTTAGAAGATTATCAGATCAATGAATTGTTTGAAATAGATTCTGTAATTTTCCACAAAGTAACTGAAACTGAATCTTATTCTTATTCTGAATTCAGAGTCTGAGCTATTATCTCATTCTTGGATGAGAGGAAATACATTATGACTCTATTTTGAGTTCACGGGTTTGGTCCCAGCCTACCCTCTTGTCCTCAATTTCTGCCCTAGATATTTGCCTCTGAATCTATAATTATGAATGAGAAAAAATGATTTAATGTAATTTCTCCTTAGAATTATCAAATACTACTCATTCTTAAATCTTTCTTGGAGTAGTAGAATCAGAAGTTTGGCTTCTTTCCTCTTATATCATATTTTGCTAACTTCTTATAGCATAATATTCATGAAGCCATTTGGTCTTAGAGTTTGCTGCCATTTCAAAAGGCTCACACAACATTCCTTTATATCTTTTACAATTTTCCAAGAATATAAGTCAAATTCACTATCCTTTAGTTTGAAGAATCAATTTTTTTAGAAATTGTGAATTTATAAATTGTTTATAAATTTTCAGAAATTTGGAAATAATTTAAAATTTTTTTAGAAATTTTAATTGGTATTATATATTTGTGGCACCTTCAATTTTCCCTTGTTTTTAAAGAATCACCAATAAAAGTTCCAAATTCTTTTACTAGTTATTTCAATAAACAGAAATATAGGGAAAAATTGTAGAGAGTTCCAGGGTTGGAGCCAAGATAGCAGAGTAATCCTCAGCAATTCTGTGCCACCATGAGAATCCTCTCCAATTAAAATAAAAATTTCACCACAAAAGGAATACAGAACCAATAAGGAGTCAGGGTGAAACAACATTCAAGAAAAGAAAAACTCTAAAGGCAGGCAAAGAAAATCTCAGGCACTGGGGTTAGAGAAGAGCAGACCCAGCAAGAAGCTGTATCAAGTTGGGAAGAGCAAACAGAGAATGAGCCACACCCCTCCACCCCACATCTACTGTCCAAGGTTTGAGAACCTATGCCTGAGACACATCCAGATCCTAAGACCCTGCATTAGCAAATAGAGGTACAAGCAAACCTAAAGACCTTGAAATTTCAAACCTGTGGAGAAGTTCAGAGTTCCAGCCCAGGGAATTCTAGCCTGGACTTGGGACAAGAGCATAATTCACACTTTGAGATGCAATATAGTACTAAGTACTAAATACTGATCTTTTTGCCTAAAACTCAGAGCAGAGCTCCAAGATACCACAATTAAGTGTTTGCATGATTTGATCAAGTACACAATAAAAGCAAAAACTTGAGACTAAGACCAAGGCTAGAATTTGACAAGACCCTGACCTGTTCAAGATCAAAGTGAAATCAAAAGGTTATACCTAAGACTGAAGCAAGACTATAAGCTGTCAACATCACAAGGACCAATTGAATCAACAGGAGGAAATGACAAAAATTACCCAATAGAAAGGCATACCCTCATTTTCCAGTTTTTTGTCACCACAAAAAGTGCGGCTATAAATATTTTTGTACAAATCTTTTTAGCTATGATCTCTTTGGGTACAAACCCAGCAGTGCGATGGCTGTCTTGAAGGGCAGGCAGTCTTTTAGAGCTCTTTGAGCATGATTCCAAATTGCCAGCCAGAATGGTTGGATCAGTTCACAACTCCACCAGCAATGCACTAATATCCCAATATTGCCACATCCCCTCCAACATTCATTACTCTCCCTTGCTATCACTTTAGCTGATCTGCTAGGTGTGAGGTGATACCTTAGAGTTGTTTTGATTTGCATTTCTCTCATTATTAGAGATTTAGAACACTTTCTCATGTGATTATTGATACTTTTGATTTCTTTATCTTAAAATTGCCTATTCATATCCCTTGCCCATTTATCAATTGGGGAATGGCTTGATTTTTTATACAATTGATTTAGCTTCTTGTATGTTTGAGAAATTAGAACTCGGTCAGAGTTTTTTTGTTGTTGTTATAAATATTTTCCCCCCAGTTTGTTATTTCCCTTCTGATTTTGGTTGCATTGTTTTTGTTTGTACAAAAATGTTTTAATTTAATATAATCAAAATTCTTTATTTTACATTTTATAATTTTTTTCTAACTCTTGCTTGGTTTGAAAATTTTCCCTTCCCCATAGATCTGATAAGAATATTATTCTGTGATGACTTAATTTACTTATAGTTTCCTTCTTTATATTCAAGTCATTCACCCATTCTGAATTTATCTTGGTGTAGCATACGAGATGTTGATCTAAACCTAATCTCTCCCATTATGTTTTCCAAAGAACTCCCTAAGAAAAAATCCCCAAGACCAGATGGATTCACAAGTGAATTCTATCAAAAATTCAAAGAACAACTAATTCCAAAACTGTATAACCTATTTGACATAATAAGCAAAGAAGGAATTCTAACAAACTCTTTTTATGATACAAATATGGTACTGATCCCAAAGCCAGGTAGATCAAAAACAGAGAAAGAAAAACTACAGACCAATCTCCTTAATGAACATAGATGCAAAAATCTTAAACAGAATACTAGCAAAAAGACTCCCCAAGTGATCAAGAGGGTTATTCATTATGATCAGGTGGGATTTATACCAGGAATGTAAGGATGGTTCAACATAAGGAAAACCATTCACATAATTGATCATATCAACAAGCAAACCCACAAAAACCACATAATTATTTCAATAGATGCTGAAAAAGACTTTGACAAAATACAACATCCATTCCTATTGAAAACACTAGAAAGTGTAGGAATATAAGGACCTTTCCTAAAAATAATAAACAGTATATATCTAAAATCATAACAGGCATCATATGTAATAGCGATAAATTAGAAGCCTTCCCAATAAGATCAGGCAAGAAACAAGGATGCCCATTGTCACCTCTATTATTTAACATTGTACTAGAAATACTAGCACTAGAATTACAGAAGAAAAAGAAATTGAATGCATTAACATAGGCAATGAGGAGACTAAGCTATTATTTTTTGCAGATGATATGATAGTCTACTTTAAAAATCTAGAGAATCAACCAATATAGTTTTAAAAGAGTTTTATCTTTCCTAGGTTTGATCATCAGTCTCAGCTCTTTCTGAGGTTTAGAACTTCTGACTTAATCTTACAGAAATTTGCCACTCAACCTCTTCCTTTTCATGCTTCCATCTTCTATTAATCAATCATTCAACAAATATGTAAGTGCATTCTATGTGCTTAGCAGTGTGCTAGATGCTGGAAATAAAAATACAAAAGAAAAGAAAAACTACACTCTGCATAGTGTTGTGAGGAAGTTTACTAAATTATTCTTTAGGAGACCTAGCAGGAAGGGCTGGAGAATTTTAAATGGAATGGGGAAGCAGGAAGTGTGGCTGCTCTCTCTGAGAGGGACTCCATGGTGGTTGGGACAAGTTGTAACTTATACTGGGAGACCCCATTAGAAGTGGAATTTGCATTCAGATTTCTTGATATCCAGAAGGAAAACTGTCATCTACTTGTGGGAGATTTTTGGTAGAGACTATTAATTACTACCTGAGGTGCAGGTTAACTTGGGCTGAGTTAGCTCCCAAAATCTACCCACCTGAAGGAGTACTGATAATGGTCTTGGAGGCGCTGCAACATCACTGGAGTGTGTCAGGACTCTGCTGTGAGGATACCCACTTCAGTACTGCTATTCTTTGGGCCCTGTCTTGCTTTAGGTTTAGTTGAGTGTAGATAAGTCCCTCCCCTGACCCTGTGGTTTGCCCATAGTCTAGAAGTATAGAAACCCCTATTCCCATCCTTTAGAACATAGTTCCCTTAATTAAATTTGCTACAAACTCTCTTGTCATTTGCCTGGTGGTTTTCACAGACCCCTTGTCTATGTGGAGCAGGGTGACAGTTAGGGCCGAACTGTCACTTCTATCATCAGTCATTTCCCTTAACAGTTAAACCCAGTTTCCCTAACTTGTTTGGTCACTCCTTTTGTCATTCCTGTCTCCTACTCACCCTTCTGAATCCACATATAATATTTAAGTTATCTCCCCTGGTTTTCCCCATAAGAATAGAGTTCATAGTCTAATAGGTAGAAAAAGTGCTATAGAGAGAAACCCAGATTGGTTAGATCCCAAAGTATATGAAAAGTAGCAATGACTCACTAAGCTCTAAAATGTAGCAATCAAATTGAGAAGGGCTTTAAAAGCTTAGCAGAATGGTCTACATTTTATCATAGAGGATATAGGAAGTTACTTGAGTTTATTGGCTATAAGAATAATATTGTCATTTCTGTGATTAATGAAAAAGACTTTAGTAGCAATGTGGACAATAACTAGTCTGTGGAGGAACTTTGAATGAGATGACTATTTCAGGATTAATTCTAATAATCCTTTCTTCTTGAAACTATATTTCTGTTAATGCAGATTGTGGTAAGATCAGATTTTTTTGCTAATTTATTGTACTCTCAATTCATAGTATGCCTACAGATACTTTTACTTATCTTAATTTTTAATTGATATCTTTGGTTTTAAGATATTTGCTTTGTGCCTGTTACTAGAAATTTGATAGTTAAGGCACAATACTGGAATAAAATGAGGCATTTGAAGATCAATCTAAGTCAAATGTAAAATAAATAGAGCCATTCCCCTATTAACAAATATTTAAGGGACATGAATAGGCAGTTTTCAGATGAAGGAATCAAAACTATCAAAAAACATGTGAAGAATTGTTCTAAACCCCTCCTGATTAGAGAACTGCAAATCAAAACAACTCCAAGGTACCAGCACATATCTAGCAGATTGTCCTATATGACCGTCAAGGAAAATAGTAAACATTGGAGGGAATGTGTG
The DNA here is from genome assembly GCF_016433145.1 of Gracilinanus agilis. Classification (NCBI taxonomy): domain Eukaryota; kingdom Metazoa; phylum Chordata; class Mammalia; order Didelphimorphia; family Didelphidae; genus Gracilinanus; species Gracilinanus agilis. The sequence goes on along the minus strand of NC_058133.1, from coordinate 339,043,955 downwards.
TTATGGAATAGTAGATATGTTAATGAAAAAGTAAAGGGGATAGGATGATGTTGGTATAAATAGGGGAATATAGGAAGGTAAGCGATGAATGGGGAATATAGGAAGGGCTGCTCAAACATATTAATCACAGAGGCTAGAGACAGAGGGTACCGGGAGGAAACAGGCTGGGTCCTTCAGTCAGGCTATCTCTATCATACAAGAAGAATAGAGTCAGCCAGAAATGATATGGGTCTAGCTGAAGGGTTTTGATGTCCTCCCTGCCACTGAAACTAAAATCTATAGGAAGTCTCAGCTGGCTACTTCCTGCCCAAGATGGATGTCTACATTTGCCCTCAAGAAATAAAAGGAAAGTTATCCCTTCCCTCTTCAGCCTTTTCCCTAGTATTCAATACAATGATTCACCAAAGGCTTTTGTATAGATATCAATGGAATTTATTGATTACAGGGGTAAGGTGAGGGAAATGGGTTTGAGAGTTTGTAACTGCTGCTAGGGAGAAAGCTAATTCTGGGAGAGGATCACAGAGGAGGGAGTCAGACTGAGAGAGGCTGGCTCCCTCAATCAGGGATAGTTTCACTCCCCTGAGGTAGTGAGGATTTACCAGATTTCTAAATTAGGGGGTGTCTTGATTTAGATTGTCCTTCCTGCCTATAGAAGCTAAATCCCATGATCTCTACTCACCAAACCACCCTTCCTCCCAGGATCTGATGGTGAAATCCAGGGAAATAGCAGGATGTAAATGGAGAGGTCAGGGAGAGGTCCAGAGAAATGAGGCAAGGTCCAAAATGCCCCAAAAGCAAAAGGCCCTTCAGTTGGTACTCCAGGGATATTTAAAGCCTCAGAGACCAACAGTTTTTCCCTGAGCCCAGCCCCCTGACTGTTTCAACATTCTAAAGCTTTCCAACTGTCAGAGCTGCTACAGTTGGTTTGCAAAAGCAAGAGCTTTTGCTTCAACCTGTTGTGAGGAAGATTAGATTAGGTATTGATTATGTATTGATTAAGTTGTACATAGCAGGAAGGAACTGGAGCTGGGAATTCCAAGATGGAATGAGGGAGGAGGAAGTCTGTCTGTGCCCTAAGTGTGGACTCCATTAGTGGTGGGGCAAAACTGTTGCCAGCCTGGGAGACCTCAGAGCAAAGGACACCCTGCTTTCTTTTCTTCCTGATTTCCCCTGAGATCCTGTGTGATGTGGCATCTAGCAAAAGGACAAGATCTACAGAGCCAAGAGTAGAGGTGAAGTTTGAGTACTGGAGGACAGTGCTTCAAACAAAACCCTTACTACTTGGTTCCTGAGACAACTTTAGCTCCTGGCATCCAGAGATCATCAGTGGATTGCAGTGAGAATCCCAAAGCCACAAAGCCCTAGCTGTACTCAAGCCTGGCAGGTTCCAGGTTTGAGGCAGAAACCCAGAGACTCCATTTACAGCTCCTTGGGCCCTGTTAGTTTAGATCACTTAGATAAGAGTAGAATAAGTCCTCCCATTTCCCTGTGGTTTTATCCCTTAGATTTTAAGTATAGAAATCCTTTCCCACCTTTTAGTCTAACAATTAAAGCTGTTAAGTCCCTTTTCCCTTATTAGCCTGTTACTATACTCTGGTCTAGTGGAACCTGGGTGACAGTTAAGATCAACTGCCATTCCTGTGGAAATCCACTAAACCCTGGTCTCTTCACCCTGGGCCAGTCTCTCATAAATCCTAGAGTGTGTTCCCACAAACCACTTAGTTTATTGTAATATCCCTGGTGACCTCATTACCTCACTTATATTTTCCTACAAGCCCTACATTACAATCAGCTCATTTGTCTTTTAGAAATTTGCACCTTGCAACATTTCCTGGTTGCTAAGATCTAGAGGGATTCTATTCTTACTCTAAGCTAAACTATAATTATGCTCTTATCCTTAACTAAGTTTTGCAAAATAAGAGAAGGGTTTTCTAGCTCCTAATCTATGCTAAAACTAATCTAAGCTAAAACTAAGATGGGTTATGGGAAAGGCATAGGAAAGAAATGGGGATTTAAGTTTTGTGAAAATTTTCAAACAGAAAGGAAAAGCAGATTAAATGAAACATTCACAAACAGTCTTAAAGCTAACATTTGCTAACTAAAACAAAGTAATAAATTCTATTTATGTACCTTTCTAATTTCATGAACTAACAACAAAGTATCAATTAAGAAAAATTTCTACAAGCTTCCAAATTCTAGTTCATTTCCTAAAGTTAGTTTATGAATATGTTAGTACACTTATACCTTTGTTAGAAGTGTTAGTAAGAAATAAGTAAGCCTAATCCTATTTGTAAGTCCTTTTGGTTAAACTATAGACTTAAGATATGTACAATATTTACAAATAAAGTTTGAAAATTCTGACCCTGTTCTAACTTATCAGACTAACTAACTGTCCCTGCATGTTAGTAAAACTTATTGCTAAGGATTAGTAAGCAAACATTTACATATTTATATATTTTTTAAAAGAAATGTCAGGTGATTTGAGTAGAAGGTGTCTGAACCAAAGTAAGAGGAAAACTCTGTGCTAAGGCAGACAAATCCTTCTCTCTTATGTGTAAGTTTAGTGTTTCACATGTATATGTGAAGTCATAAAATGTTTTATGTGTTGTCCAGTGTGACCTACCTGTGTAATGAAGTGTTACATACTTACTCCTCTGGAATTCTTCTGCAAATTGCATCTACTATGTGAATGGAATCTAAAGTGTTGGGTGCATTGAGAATTCTGTTGGGTTTAAGTTTTGTTCTACAAATGCATGGATCCAACACTGATCCAATGCTCCTCTTCACAGTGTGGTTGTCCCATACACCGATTGTGTATCTGGTCACAGATGTCTTTTGTAGTCCTCCGGGTTGCTGTCCTTCTGATGATCCACAAAGTCAGCAATGCCTTCCTTGTGTCATTTGATGTTACCCCCACACTTTTCAACTTGCATGGGAACTGATGTTGTAGTGTGTTGACTTGTTTCAGGAACAAAGTTTAAATGTCCATGAAACGCGATTAATCTTTTCTTCTTTCTTTTTTCCTTTGTGGTTAAATAAAGATGATTACAGGTAATAAGAGTTCGTCATAATGTCTTTTGTGCTTTCATTTATTCGTCAATGTCAGTGTCTAGATATTGGATTAATTGGAAATCAAATGTGTCATCTTCTGCCATTGATTCTTCTTCATTTGTCATGGTGTTTTATGGATATTTCTTCTGAGTTATTATTGGGTTTGTGATAATCATTTTAATGTAAAATTTGTTTTAATATCTGGCTGTTCACTGGCTCTTGGTCTGACTGTGGTTCTGTTTCATGCTCTGATTGTTGTTCTGATTGTTGCTCTGGTTCTGTAGTCTCATGTATAGGCCATGGACTTTCAGTGGACATATTTGGCTGGCTTGTTGGTGCTAGTTGGTGCTAATTGATCTTTGTGTTGTATAACGACTGGATCTTGCTGTTGTTGTTGGGACATATCTTTTGCTGGCTTGACATGAGTGATATGGAACCAAGGATCCCTCCCTTTAACTTTGATAGCACTAGGAGTTGTCAAGATTAATTAAGACGGACCCATGCCTCTTAGGTTCTAACACAGACTTCCTAGTGAAATTTCTGATGTAAACATAATCTCCAGGTTGGAAGTTGTGTAGACTAAACTCAAAGGAAACTCTTTGATGTATCAAGCCTAGTTTACAAAGTTGATTTAAATGCTGCTTGAGTAATTTAATGTACTCAGACAGCTTGCATTCCATTCCTAGATGTGATAATTTATGGATGCTTTAAGGTGATTTGTCATGGAATGGTATAAGGCTATATAATATTTCAAATGGAGATAAGTGAGTTGTGCTGTTGGGTTGGCATCTTAGATGGAATAGTGCCAACAGTGATGCATCCGGCCATTTCAGATGAGATTCTGCACAGATTTTAGCTATTAGGATCTTCAAAGATTAATTCAATCGTTCAATCTGTCCACTCCATTGTGGTCTGTATACTGAGTGTAGATGTTGTATGACTCCTAGGGTCACATAAACTGTAGCTAAAATCTTATTTGTGAAGGTGGAAACCAGAATCTGATGCAATATGTAATGGAATAGAGAATCTGGGTATTAATTCTCTCAGTAAGACTTTCACAACAAACACTGAAGTGTTGTGTTTGGCTGAGAAAGCTTCTGGCCACTTGGTTAATCTATCCACTATCACTAATACATATCTATAACCTTGACATCTTGGCATGGTGATATAATTGATTCGTAAGCATTCTAATGGTATATAGGCTAGTGGTTTGCCTCCTAGACTGTGGACTTTGGTAACTGACTGGTTGAATTACATACAAATTCTCACCTCTGAGAAACTCTCATTGCAACTTCATATATGCCCCTTGCATTCCAATACTAGTTATAGAATCTGCCATGCCCAGACTTTCATAATGCCCTTTTTGGTCTAATGCATTGCAGAAGATGAAATACAGGGATCTAGGCAACATATGTTTTCCATTTGCCCCCAGCCAAACTCCGTTAGCTAAGTATGCACCATGATGTTTCTTCCAATCCTTCATTTCCTTTGGAGAGTATGTGTTTTTGAGATCATCTTCCTCCACCAAAGATAAGTTTAGAATTGTAGGTGGTCCATACTTCACCCTGAATTTGGCTGTAATGTCTGCATGTCTGTTCCCTGATTCCACTGGCCCTTGATTTTTGGTGTGGGACTGGCAATGAATGACAGACACTCGGGCTGGTAATTGGATTGTGTCTAACAACTGATTTATCACATTCCCATACACTATTTGTACCATTGGATGTTATGAAGCCTCGATTCTTCCAGAGTTCACCAGGATGATGCACCACTCCAAATACATACCATGAATCGGTAAAAATGTTTGCTTTCTGGTTTTCAGCAAGCTTCAGAGCATGAATCAATCTGACTAATTCTGCCCCTGGAGCACTCACGGTGAATGGCAATGATGAGTACCAGAGGGTTTCAGAGGCTATTACTATGGCTGCCCTGTAAAATCTCTGATTGTCTACTATGTATGATGATCCATCTGTGCATAATGTCAAATCAGGGTTTCCATGGGCTTATCGTATAAATCTGCCTTTGTTTTATGCAGGATGTTAAGTGCATCTTCACAGATGTGTAGACTTTGTCCCTCCAGAGGTAAATATGGGATCAGAGTAGCAGGATTTAAGTTTCTGCACCAATGAAATGAGATGTTCTCATTAGCTAACAAGATTGCTTGGTATTGTGATAGTCTTTGGGAGGTGAAAGCTTGAAGTGTGGTGTTTCTTAGAGTAGATTCCACCTGGTGTGGGGAAAATACTTTCAGCTCACCCCCTAATACCAAGGAAGATGCTTTTTAAATCATGATGGCTACAACAGCAATAGCTCTCAAATAGCTTGGCATTCCACAGATTACTGAATCTAGTTTCAAACTGTAATAGGTGACTGGTCTAAGGGTATTCCCAAATGACTGTGTGAAAACACTAGAGGCTATCCCTTTGTCTTCATGTACATAAAGGAGGAATGGTTTATCATAATCAGGGATACCTAGGGCTAGAGCTGATAGAGTAAGTGATTTTAATTTCTCTATTGCATGGACATGGTCTTTAGTCAATTTTAACAGTTCTGGAACTTCCTTCCTGGTTAGCTCTATCAGAGGTTTTGTGATGAGAGCATAACCTGGAATCCAGTTTCTACAGAAACTTGTTACTCCTATGATTGCCTTCAGCTACCTCTTGCTCTTAGGCAATCTCAACCTCTGTATATCTTGTGCTCTCTTTTGGGAAATCCTTCTGGAGCCCTTTTCTAGGGCGGATCTTAAATAATCGACTTTTTTCCTCAAAAATAGAAGCTTTGATATGGAAATTTTATGGCCCCTTTTGCCTAGCTCTTTAATTAAGTGCACTCTGTCTATATAACAGACTTCAGCAGATGGTGACATTAGCAGGATGTCATCAACATAATGTACCATTTTGTTATCTTGGAAAGTTATCGACTCAAGGTCTCTCTGCAAGATTTGGCAGAAGACCAAAGCTGAATCTGAAAAACCCTGGGGCAAATGGGTCCACCGGATGGATTTGCCCTCTGATGTGAAAGTGAACAGCTTCTGACTGTCTATGTGCAGGGGAATGGAGAAGTATGCAGAGGTCAAGTCCAAAACAGTAAACCAAGCAGCTTCGAGTGGTATGGCTGCTGTGATTTGTGATGGACTTGGTACCATGGCATAAGTCTTTTGTACATGGTCATTAATTGCTCTGAAATCTTATACTAAACCCCATTGAGTCTTCCCATCAGTAAATAATTTGGCTTTCTTCACAGGCATGATTGGAGTGTTATATTATGAGAAGCCATATCTTAATATACCCTGCTGCAATAAACTTTCTATGATGGGTTTCACTCCCCCTATCACTTCTTGGCTAAGTCTGAACTGAGGAATTCTTGGTGGTAAACTTTCTTTTTCCTCTATTCTTACTGGTTCTGCAGACAAAATCCTACCCACCTCATTAGAATTTTTACCTCACGTAATCAGGAATATCATCAGGAACCTCATAGATGTTATCATTTGATTGGTAAGTTGGTTCCTCACTACATGGGTCTAAAAATAGAATGGGGTGGTGTTTCAGAGATCTCTTGGGTAGGTGGAGATAGATCTGCCCATCTGGTTGGCATTGGATGGTGGCAGTCAATTTACACAAGAGATCCTGCCCCACAAGGTTCAAAGGACACAATGTCATCAATAAATAGGTGTGATTGAGAGTTAGAGGGATGAATTTTACCATTTTTACTTTTAGCTTCAGGACTTGTTGGGCTATCCCAGAAGCTCCTCTCACTCTCAAACTACCCTGATATTGGCATCGTTTGGGTGCCTCGTGAAAAATGGAACAGGTTGCACCAGTGTCTAGTAGTCCATCATAATGTACCCCCCTGATTTCTAAGGTAACTAGGGGTTCCCCACTGCTATTAGGCTTCACAGGTACTAGGGGTAATAAAGAATCCTTAGTTTCATTTGTGCACTTGGTTTCGATCCAGTGTAGCATATGGTCATTTGCAGCTAAACCAGAATTTCCTGTAGCACCATCAGGAAAGTTGAGTTTAGAATCAGAACAGAATGCAGGCTTAGAGAGCTCTCTCTCACTGAGAGCTGGAGAGTCATTATCAGTAGTTATTAAGCTGTGCTGTGCAGAGTACACGGAATCTTCAGGTTGGCTTTTGCTAAGGGCTGCAGAAATGGAGGTTTGGTCTGATTCACTATCCACTCTGTTATCTAGAAAACTGTCAAGCCCCATATCAGAAGTTTTCCCATTGGTTGTGTCAGGGAATGTTTGATAGATAGTTTGTGTTCCCTTCAACACCTCTGGTATGACTCCTGACTCATAAGCTGACTGAACTTCACTATTTAGCCCTAAAGTCTGTGTGGCTGAAGTCAGATGGTTTGTGTCTCCAACCACTGAGAAAACTTCACTGATGTTAGCAAGCTCACTGGCTACTGGAGATGACAACTGCTCCCTCTCCCTTCCTCAAGCTTCTGGTTTGAATTCTTCAGCTAAGGGGTTGAGAGAGGTAGGTGTAGAATTTCCTAAGCAGCTGCCAGCACCCTGCAACTCAGTAGGCTGCACTTTTAAAGTTAAGCCTTTGCCAACATTCTGAATTAATTGCTCTCTAACCTCATTCTGAGACATTGTGTCTAAAGCAAGTGAATGGGTTTGGACTTTGGGATCTCACTCCTCCAAGGTTACTAACAATACTCCTTTCTGAATACATTGTAAATCCTTGCCACATTGTTCTTTATCCAAGCTGCCCCATTGTTTTAGAGTTGGAATAAAGAGAGGAGTTTGAGATTTTGAGGACTCCAACCAAGATTGCAAAGCTTCTTGATGAAAGCTGTTGCAAATGCTTGGATGGTCCCTGTCCTTCTCAGCCAAACCTTTTGTGGTGGAATGAGAAAGCTGACCCCTTTTGTAGTCATCCTCACTGTAGGAAATATAAGTAAAGGTAATGGATACAATGGGACACCAGGGATATTAAAATAAAACTAGGTGATTGTGGGTACACACACTGGGCTTTATGAGAGACGAGTCCTGGACATGGGGATGAGAACAGTCAAGCTGCTTCTAACTGAAAAAGGAACAGTTGACCAACTGTCACCCTGTGTCAGAGGCTTTGAATCCAATAGACAAGGTAACGGGATATAACCGGTTTAATTATGAACAACTAAAAGGTATGATAGGGATGTCTACTCTAAACCCTTAAATCTAATGACATAACCCACAGGGAAGGGAAAGAATTATTTCTACACTAACTTAGTAATCTAAACTGACAGGGCCCAAGGAGCTGTAATGGAGTCTTTGAGTGACTGCCTCAGTCTGGACCTGCCATACTTGAGCAGCACAGCTAGGGGCTTTGTGGCTTTGGGATTCTAACTGCAATCCACTGATGATCTCTGGATGCCAGGAGCCAAGGTTGTCTCAGGTACCAAGTAGGGAGGGTTTGCTTGAAACGCTGTCCACCAGATCTCAAACTTCTCTTCCTTGGCACAGGACTGTTGATCTTCTCTTTTTGCTAGATGCCACCACTCAGTATCCCAGGGGAAAATCAGGAAGCAGGGTGTCCTATTCTCTGAGATCTCCCAGGCTGGCAACAGGTTTTGCCCACCACAAATGGAGTCCTCTCTCTGGGCACAAGGCACTTCTTCCTGCTCCTTCATTCCATCCTGGAATTCCCAGCTTCAGCTCCTTCCTGCTAGATACATCCTTAATACTTAATTAACTAACTAATCTAATCTTCCTCACAACATCACTAGTCCCATATATCTCTCTATGCATCTGCATTATGTCTTCCCATTGTTGATCTTCTGCCACAGAAATGTCTTTGTATTCTGTGCAGCTTGCTTGAGACATCTGTTCTGTTGTGCCCGGTCTTTCAAAATTCTTTACCCCACTCAGACTATATATCTTAACATCCAAATTACAATCATTAGACCTTTTTGTTTTTGGAATCTCAGTTCATATCTACTTTGGCTTGGCTCCCAATTGTAAATATCTCTCCATTTCTTTGAGGGATGGAGGCTGGCTATATTTCTTGCATGAATGGCTATAGCATGGCCATCATGCTTACTATCCTCAATTCTTTTTGCATCATTATTTTTGGACCATTTTGAGTTGAAGTAGGTCCTCCTTGCACCTTTGTCTCTTTGGCTGGAGTTGTCATTTCTGCCAAAGTCAATTTTCTGTTTAAATATACAAACTTTCACAATGTGGTCTGCCTGTCCACAAAGGTAACAGTGAGGAGTAAAGGATTTTGGTCTTGGGATGTTATTTGTAGGTTGCCTGGATTGACTACAGCCCCTACTATCCTGGAGGGAAAAATTCTTCATTTCTTCTAATTCCTTTTCCTTCTTCGCCTGTTTGAGCTGTTTTCTAAGGTCTGTAATGATTTTGTTCTTTTCTGAGTCTACCTGCCTGGCTGCCCTTGCTTCCTTTTCCTTCGAATCATGTATGTAGGAAGCATGTTGTCTTACATCCTTCAGTGGCAATGATTCCCACTGGGGACAGTTCTGTCTGAAATATTTTTGTATGGGGACTGACTCCTTTGACAAACTACTTACTGATGTGATCTATTGTTTCTTGGGCATGTGTATAACAGAGGCCTTATATACTTTCAGCTGCCTCTATCACTCTATTGGGGAAGCTGCTGGGATGTTCTTCTTCTCCCTGACTCATCTTTTTGAGCTTTTGCCATGAATTTGGTCTCTTAGCATGTCTACGTATTGCTTCCAAAAGATCAGTCCTGCACTGCATTAAATATCTAAGATTAGCATGTTGTGTAAAATCTAAGACTTGGTGGACCAATGGCCAGGCAGTTAAATTGGGGTTCGATCTTGTTTCAGCTAGGAATTTTTCCTTTTCTAAGGGAAGAGTAAAATTCCCCTAAAAGAAATTCCACGTCATTGAAGCTCAGATTGAACAATATAAAGACTCTTTAATTCTTTAATGCTCTTGGAAGTATACTGGAAGAACTTTGGAAAACATCTTTTCAACACCTCCATGTCACTTGGGGTGAAAGCCTTGTAGGTCTTTACATGTACTACCCCTTCCCCAGGTTGTATAATCATTCTATCTATAATTGGCAATACTGTAACTGTGGATTCTGCAAATGGTTGGGATAAAGGTTGGTTGTCATTAGTCATAGGTGTTTTGTTGGTGGTGTTATTGCCTAAATACTTGGACTCCACAATCTCCAACTAGAGAATTGTGTGTTTGTCCAGTTCCTTTTCTTCCCTTATCTGCTTCAGAACTTGAAATAGCAGTTTGATGTTGTCTATAACTTCCCCAGAGTCAGTGTCTTTCTTAGGTGTTGTATTTGAGCTAAACCATTGCCATAAGTGAATGAAAACACTTTTTGACACCAATAAGAATTGCCAGATTGTCAAGATTATAGCTATAGCTGTTGAAATGAAGCAAACACACTCAGCTAAGGTCAGAGCACAACATTTGTAGTAATCATAGATATTCATGAGTTGTTCAATAAAGTTAGGGACCTTTACAAGCCAGAAATCTATGACACCTTGCATTAGAGACCAGGTAATCATTGAAAGGCTAGATAGGATAAATGTTATTCTAGCCACCCTCATTTTGACTTGATCAGTAGATTATAGGTTGTTCATTAACTTTGCTCGCCAAATATGTTATGGAAAAGTAGATATGTTAATGGAAAAGTAAAGGGGATAGGATGATGTTGGTATAAATAAGAGAATATAGGAAGGCAAGGGATGGATGGGGAATATAGGAAGTGCTGCTCAAACAGACTAATCATAGAGGCTAGATACAGAGGGTACCTAGAGGAAACAGGCTGGGTCCTTCAGGCAGGCAGGCTATCTCTATCATACAAGAAGAATAGAGTCAGCCAGGAATTATATGGGTCTAGCTATAGGGTTTTGATGTTAATTTCTAAGGTCCCTTGAGGGAGGGGTCAAAATGCTCCTCCCTACCAGTGAAACTGAAATCTACAGGAAGTCTCAGCCAGCTACTTCCTGCCCAAGATGGATGCCTATGTTTGTCCTCAAGAAATAAAAGGAAAGTTAGTCCTTCCCTCTTCAGCTTTTTGAGCATGTACAAAAGACCTATGCCATGGTACCAAGTCCATCACATGTGGCAAAATTGGGAAACTACTATACTGCTGGTGGAGTTGTGAAATGATCCAAACATTCTGGAAGGCAATTTGGAATTTTGCCCAAAGGACTTTAAAAGAATGCATACTCTTTGATCCAGCAATACCACTATTAATTTTGTACCCCAAAGAGATAATAAAAAGCATTATACAAAAATATTTATAGCCTCACTCTTTGTTGTGGCAAAAAAAAAATTGGAAAGTGAGGTGGTGTCCCTCAATTGAGGAATGACTGAACAAATTATGGTATATGATGGTGATGGAATACTATAGTGCTATAAGGAATGATGAACTGGAGGATTTCTATATGAACTATAAGAACTTCCATGAGTTGATGCAGAGTGAAATAAGCAGAAATAAGCAAACAATGTATACAGAGAATGAAACAATGTGGAACCATCTAATGTAATGGACCTTGCACCTGGTAGAAATGCAATGATCCAGGACACTCCAGAGGAACTAATGAGAAAGAATTCTATCCACATCGAGAGAAAGAAGAAAAACATATGACTCATTACTTGTTTATATGAGTATATGATTTGGGGTTTTGGTTTCAAAAGACTGTTCTATTGAAAAAATGAATAATATGGAAATAGATATCAAGTGCTAACACTTGTATAATCCAGTGGAATTGCTTGTTGGCTCTGAAAGAGGGAGAGGAGAGGAAAGATACAGAAAATATATCATGTAAATGAGGAAAACTATTAAAAAAAGAAAAGGAAAAAAGTAAAAGAAATTGACTTAACCATAACAGAGGAAGGATAGTGGACAAGAAGATCATCAATGACAGAGTAGTGATTCAAGTATTTTATCTCTTACTTGCCCTGTATGTACAAGTCTAGGACTTAAGAATTATGTCTCTTAAACTTATTCTCAACAGCCTGCCGTGACATTTGTGAATCCTGACTTGTTCACTCATATGTTGTTCATTCTTCCTACATCTATACTATTTACAAATTTGACATAAGCCATTTATTGCTTCATTCCAGTCATTGGCAATAATATCAAGACTGAATGGTAAATGAGAAATTTTGAACTTAGTTATTGAGGACTTTTGAAATATATGACTGGGTTCAGTAAATCAGGCAATCAAATCTCTGCTACAAAATTATATGTTGTCATTTAGCTGCATTTGAGCATAACCAAGCAAAATTAATATGAAAATGATATGATCCCTATTATACTTCTCACATAAGAGAATTTTTAATTGGTTGAATCTATATTATTATAAAACATTTAGATAAGAAATGAAAAAGTCAATCATTCACTCAAGTGCTCTTATTCAAAAATAGCTATGCTTTATTCCTGCTATCTTGTGCTATATAAATCAAACATATGAATGATAACTTTCTTTTTTTACTTTCTATCAATAAGTTTTGGGAGCATGTAGACAAAGCTTTTGTTGTAAAAAATAATAACTTGGAGTAATATGTGCTTATATAAATGAGCATCTACATGCCTGAATGGGTAATACACATGCTTAATATTTCACAAAAACTTTATTGTATATTTGTTTCAAATAATTAATCTCTAATGATATATTTCAATTATTTATTTCCTATAGGCATGTAGATTTACAAATAAAAATACAAGGGAAATGGACTTAATGCCTCAATGTTAAATTTGACCATTAAATAATAAAATAGAATTAAAGAATAAAGAAAAAGTATTCACTCATATTCTGCTTATTTTCCTACTTTACAAGTCTCTATTCTTATCTCTTAATTTTATCTAGATATATAAATACTGATAGATAGATAGATATAGAGAGATGTTAAAGAGAAAAATATATGCAACGTAAAGACTTAATTGGTAAAGGGAATTCTTTCTGCCAATGCAGATTGGCACCAATTCTTGAATTGATAGTCTTAGAGAATTACCTGGGGGTATTAAATGGTACCTAGAGTGACTTGTTCTGTATCTCATAGCCAATACTTATGAAAGGTCTTTTTTGAACATAGGTCTTTCTAACCATAAATTGACTGTCTAACCAGTATATACCATATACTACCTTTCTAAAAATATTTTTTCTTAGATCAGGTGAGTTGTTTACTTAGGTTCCTTAATCAATTTCTCATACCATGAATATTTCTGATCTTTTAATATGTCTGCCTACAAAGTAAGAAGCATTAGTCTAAATGAAAGAATAATGAAAAAATTATTAGTGAATACTTAAAGAGGATACTGCCATTTGATATAGAATAGAAAGCCCTACAGTAAGAAAACCACAAATATAAAGAAGACAATGAAAGAAACTATCAGTTTAAACACAATTTTGAAGGTTAGTAAGAACACCTTTAAGAGACCATAAAATAAGTAATTCAAATAAGAGGGATGGCTAGAAGATATGACTTAGAAAAGGAAATCACAAAATTGCAGCTTGATCACATTTAAAATAAAATCCCAGCAAAATGAGCTAATTATAGAGAGAGGCCAATTAAACACAATCCCCAGTGAGAAAGTGTAATACATGAGAGAACTGGTGAAAAAGTAATTTATTTAGTGAGGCCAATAAGCTTGATAGTTTTTTGGCAAGGCTACTGTGACAGAGTGCTCAGAGGGAACCCATTTGAGAAATAAGGGGAAGTAAAGGACTAACCTGTAAAACAAAAGAAATTGCACAGGTCTATTTTACAGCAACAGAGCTATACATGAATTAGAAAGAGAGGAGGAAATGGATAGAGCTCAAATTTGTGTCTTAATAAGACCATTTCATAAATTTCAAAAATTTATGTCAAGGTAATACATTGACCCTATATTTCAAGGAGTGATATATTAATTCTTTACTAACAGGACTCTTAGAAGATGAAATAAGAGCCACACTATTACAGCTAGTATTGCTCCCTGGACTTTGACATGTCCTCTATGCTATGGCTGTATTCTCTGAAAGCTAGGATGGTGATAGATAATAAGAAAACCAGAATGAAGAACTGAAAACAGATAAGGAGATGAAAGGGTGGGAGAGAACTAATGATGGTCCAAAATTCTGAAAAGTGCTATGTGAAAGAACATGGGCCTCCATCAACACAAATATTTCAGCTTCTCCCATTCATCAAGGTATAAATTTCCTTGGGATAAATTCTTAATCTGTCTTCTGTGTGGATAAGAGGCAGAAAATACCAAGAGACTGTTTCTTTTCACTGAAGGAATTAGGAAGAGAAATGCTTGTTGCTATATGTAGCAACATGTTTAACTAAAATTTATCACTGACAGCATGACTATAACTGAAATAAATATTTGGCAGGCTTCAGAGTACAATTTTATAAAGGCAGTTGTTGATATCAATGGGTATAGCCTTTCATTCTCATGACCTCTATCAACAATTCCTATAAATTAAGAATAATGTTTTCAGGGAAGTAAGTTTAACCTGATTGTTAAAGACAGTGATGAGATTGTGTGTCTGATAGAAGAGAATAGCTGAAGCTTATTACAAAATTCAAAAGGAGCATAGTTTTCATGCTCTGTGAGGAATTGTAAGAGGATAGGACCTGTATTTTAGATTCACTATTAATATGTCACTGTTGACTATGCCCCTAAACACCCCTGATCATTTCTCCCTTTCAGCATTTGAGGAACTGTTACATAAAAGCATTGAATGGTCATATTTTCACTTGATTGGAATTATAGATTCGATGGATTTGCAATTTGGGAAGGACCTTAGAGAGCATTACTCCCATTTATGCTTTGAAAAGCAGTCCTATCAATGGGCATGAATGGTTATCCAGGCTTTGCTTGAATTCAAGTGGAAGGAAATTCACCCACTACTTCAAAAGACAATTGAATTCATATCTCAGGTCTGCTAATTATTACCTGTGTGATTTTTAGCAAGTCTTTTCTGGGTCTTACTTAAAAGTTCATGATACAAGATGTTTAATAAATGTTTATTGATTAACTGCTTCATGCACAAAATGATCTAAATCCATTTCAATATTTTAAAAGTTCCTTTTATATACCAGATACTGTGCAGTGCTACAGATACAACTGATATAAAGACATATATTTCCTGCCCTCCAGGAGCTTACAATCTAAAGAGGGTCCACACCCAAAAGGAGGCAAGAAAAGGGAGGAGGAGTGATACTAGGGATTGCCCAACATAGGGGCATCTTCTTCCCTGAACTTGAAACCAAAAAGGGCAGTAGATGCAGAGTGGAATGGACAGAACTTTTAATGGCAATTCCTGCTTTAAATCTTTGAATACAATTCCTCAAATAGGTTAATTTTTAGGGAGATTTTCTTTATCAAGTATAAATGTATTTCTTTTCAAACATAACCTTTTGCTCCTAGTTGTGCCAGGACAAGAATTTTTCTGTTTGCCTGAGGACATATAAGGAAGCATATTATATGTTCTTATATGCTATAGATGCTATCACTGTGGTTTCAGGGTGCTTAAGCATAACTCTACAAATAACTGAAACATGATTTCTTTTGTCACACAAAAATAGATGTTTTTATGTTTTATAAGATACTTATACGGCATTTGACAGAGTTGAAGGCAATATCTTTATTGCCTGTAGAAATGAAGCATACTTTAGAAAATAACAGTAACTACAAAAATCAAAATGGTCCTTTGAAAATTTTGAATGGCGCAGTAATGATTCAATGCATTCAGGTTAATAGAGATACATGATTCCTTTGCTACATAGTTAGAAAGTTATTCATATTCTCTACAAGAGTTTCCCTCAGAATCTCTAAAATTATTACAGAAATATGAAATTTTGCAAAATGGATTATCACAAATAGGTATGTCTCTGGTGTTTTTCATTTTCAGATTCCACAACAGGCTGAAATCCATGACAAATGAATGAATTGGATGAATGAAAGAATATCAGTTAAGCATTTATTGTTCAAATAGCAGGGAGATAAGCTCTAGGGATACAAATTAAAAATAGAAGACAGTCCCTACCCTCAATTAGGTTAAATTCTAATGCAGGGGTGGACAACTTATGGTTCTTGAACCATATCTGGCTCTTTTGAGGGTCAGATATGGCTCTTTCTGCAGGAGCCATAAAGTCAATTGTTTTAGGCTCCATTACAGGAGCGCGCACTGTGAGCACTGTACAGCCTTCACAAAATTACATTTTAAAAAATGTGGCATTTATGGCTCTCACAGCCAAAAAGCTTGCCAACCCCTGTTCTAATGGGAGAAACAAAACATATTTAGAGGAATAGTGGCAGGGAGGGAAATTTTGGTATGTAAATTTGTGTGAAGGGCATATCAAGTTGGGAACAGATCAATACACCCTTTAATGGAGAAACAGGAAAAAAAGTTGATTTGGTTGTATTCCATATCTGGGAAAGGGTGGCGATGGGGCAATATGATTTCCCTGTTTTTACTGAGAGCTCCTTGAGAACAGAGAAGGTTTTCCTTTTTCTTTATTGTTGTTGTTCAGTCTTTTCAGTTGTGTCCAACCCTTTGGGCTCCATTTTGGGATTTCTTGGCAAAGACTATGAAGTAGTTTGCCATTTTCTTCTGTGTGAACTTAAATACCTCCATCTTGCAGCCCCTCAATGGTGGGACATAGGTGTAACAGAGTAAATTTCATATCTAATAGTGTGATGCTGATGTTTCCTGATGTGCCCTAGCATCAACATGCCAGAAGCAGTGTAATGTTTTCTCAAAGGGGCAGATAACATGACTTTTGAAAGCCAATCGTCAAAGACAAAGTTTTTAAAACTGAGTGGGAAACTCTGGCCTGCCTTACCTGTAACAAGGCTCTCTGTGCTGTGAGCTACAATGTCATGGCCTTAGCCAACCAAGAGGAGAAAGACATCTGGAAAGGTTTTTGCTCTCTAAACTTCTTTTTCTCCCTCTCTCTCCTCTCTTTTTGCTAATAAATGCTTATAGCTCTGGTAATGAGCCTTCAGCTCATTTTATAGTTTAGGGACTGAGGCTGACATGCTTTAGTGACTTGGCCAGGATCACATAGGTTGTAGATGTCTTAGGTCAGATTTGAACTCAAGAAGATGAGTCTCCTTGACTTCAGATCTGTTGGTCTATCCCCTGAGCTACCTTTAACCTTCTTTGTATCCCTAGCATTTAGTACTGCACTTAATAAATGCCTAGTGCAAGTATTAAAATTAATGGTTTGGCTAAATATATGAAAATTATAAATCTTTTATTTATAAAAGAGGTGGAAAGAGTGAAAGCAGAGAAATATAAAAGTATAGAGAAGACATTAACCTATCTAACTAAATATTGTTCCAGTGCTTGATTCAGCCAGGACTTGCTAACCTTCAATCAGAATTAAACTGTATCCAGAAGACAGGAAGGGAAAACCAGCTATCCACTCACCCAAGTCCCTCCAAGAGGCAGGTCAAGACAATGACTGGAGCTGGAGGTGACTTCTGAGGCCAACTTTCTTCTTTGAGCTGACCTCCTTTCTTGGAGTGACTCTCTTCTTGCAGTTCACTCTCCACTAGACTCTACTTCCCCAGAATGTGTTGAGAGCTTGCTTTTATGGTGACTTCTTGTCTCCTCTCCTCTTCACAGTGGCCAATCACAGTTTCCAAATGGTTTAGCACTGAGATATTTCTGAGTTAAAATGGCTGCAGAGTAGAAGCAGGGCATTTTAACCAACCTATACATGATACCTCAAAAGGACACAAAAACCAAATCCAGATGAAAGAAGGGGCCCCACAATAGGGTGCAGTAATTGAAGGTACTTGGGATCTGGGCATTTCCACACTATAAGAGGGGGAAATAGCTCCCATCAAAACAGGAGCTGATCAACCCTCCCCCACTCCACCCACAGTACCAGAGTCAGAGTGGGGGAGGGATCAAAATCTAGCTTCTTATTAGCTAACGGGGACCACAAAGCTCCTGAGAGCAGCAAGACTTGAGACCCCAGGAGGCTAGAGAGCACAGACCTTGGGCACAGGAGTGGAGTTGAGAGAGGCAACGGACAGTGGAAGCAGCTCAGTAAGCTGAGACTCAGCGGAGAATCTCAGGAGGAAGAGCAAACATGGGCCAATTTCCAGGCTCTGCGCAGCTGACTAGGACCACTGGGGGTTTGACCCTGAGCTAGACTAGAGACCCCAGGAGGCTGGGGAGCACAGACCTTGGGTGCAGGAGTGAAGCTGAGAGGGGCCACTGACAGCAGAGCCCTAGCAGACAGTAGAAGCCAGGAGACTTGCAAAGTAGCCTCAGGCAAAAACTGCTCCTTAGCTCTATACACAGAGAGTCTGCCTGCCTCACTCAGACTTCTGACTAAGAAAGAAAACAAATTGTCTAGCACTGCCCAGGGGGCAGTGTTTGTGGGAACTAGTTTGCACCTTCAGGGTATGAATACTCATCAAAAGGGTTCACACTTTCTGAGGATGTGAACAAGTTTCTGACAGTTTGAGTTAGAAAAAAATGAGCAGAATTCCCCAAGTATCTTGCTGGCTTCTTACCTAGCACTAGGTAGGAAGTGAATTTACTAAGTGGTTTATAAGCTCTTCCCCCTAGTTCAAGGTTGTGTTGATTCAAATTTATTGTTAACCAAAGTGCTAACTCCAACAAGGCAAAGAGAACAAAGGATTGATTCCCTTTTCACAAGTATGAACTCAAAGAGAACCAAGAATTCCTTTTTACACTGGTCACTAACATTGATAGCAAGGTGTTTGTGAATAGAGCCCTAGGCCTAGAGTCAGAAATATCTGACTTTAAATTTGGCCTCACATACTTACTAGATATATAAACACTGGCAAGTTACTTAATTCCCCCTTCCTCATCTATAAAGTGGAGATAATAATAGCACCTATCCCCCTTAATTGTTATGAGAATTAATTGAAATAAACATAAAGCACTTAATACAAAGTCTGGCATATAATAAGCATGATATGAACAGTACTAAAAACCTAGCTGTCATCATCATAGTAGTAGTAGAAGTAATAGTAGTAGTAGTAGTAGTAGTAGTAGTAGTAGTAGTAGTAGTAGTAGTAGTAGTAGTAGTAGTAGTAGTAGTAGTGGTGGTGGTGGTGGTGGTGGTGGTGGTGGTGGTGGTGGTGGTAATGATATGCTGGCTAGTAACAATATGGCCCAGGAACAACATGAAGCTGGACCTTTATCTCTGCCTTTATCTCTCTCTGCCTCTTTTGGTCTTTATCCCTATCTGTCTATCTATCCAATTATCTCTCTGGTAATTGAGTAAGACAACCAACATGAAGGAAAGTAAGGTCTTAACTATTATAAAGAAGATGAATATTACTATAATCACTTTTTTAGTTTTTTTATTTGTTTGTTTGTTAGCAAATCTGTAATTTATTCTATGTAAGCAAATCCAGGTTTTATTACCTGCAAGACAGATCAACACCTCTTCTGTAGCTTAAACATTATATTTCAGAAGTAGCACATAGTTATAGATCTTCCTAATTTTCAAGTCTATTTTTTTCAGGCTAAATCTGAAAGTCAAACTACCCTTAAAGTTTCATTTCATGTGAATCCCAATGATCTCTAAGTTAAAGGATCAACTTAGTGCAAACATCTAGTATTTGATGTAGGATTAGTTTAATCTGAGTCAATGAAGACTTATTGTATTTTCTTCTGGGCAACACTAAAGGCTATGTTGATTTCAGGGAACATCTTTATTGTAATATCACCAAACCCTTGAGTTAGGAGAAAAAATTGCAAAGACATTTCTTCCTTGTGAATATATTGAAATATATGTTCTCTAGAAGTGAAACAAGAAAGTCTGTCAGATTATTCTGGTATCTACAATTAGTTATAATAAGCTGTCAATATGGACAGCTCTGTTTTTAGCCAAGAGAGTTTCTGAGGTGATCTCTGAGTGTTCCTTATAATTGGACATTAAATCTCACAACAATTTACAGAGCATTAGGGAATAAATGGTTGGTATTATAGGAAGTTTCAACTATATAGACAGATTTTTTTACAAAGCCTGAAGCAAAGAATTGGAAACCCAGATTTCATGCATGTAAAATTTTAATGACCTCCTTTGTCAAGTGTGTTTGTGTGTTGTGATGTGTGTATGTGTGTATGTAACCTGAGGATATATGGAAGTGCAAAGAAAAAGAATATTCAGTTGTCACCCTCAGGGGAGCTAACATACATTGATCTTTTTAGAAAATGAAAAGATACTATTTTATAAAATTATCTTTTTGTATATTAACATGAAGTTCTGGCTTACATTTAGACTTAATTTTTTTTCTGATGAAAATATTAAAAGGAATTATAATTTCCCTATCCTCTAGCATAAACATATTCACTCCTGTCCATTCTATCAGTCCAGTTCTCTCTCATATTCACCACAAGAAACATAGCATAACCCGAGTTCCTTTTTACATTACCCATTATATGTATACCCCAATAGCATAATAACTAGTACCCCTTTCTCTAGACCCTGCAATCTTCAATTCATACTTTAAGTCCATAATGATCTGGTCACAATATACTTTCCAAATTGATTTGGTACTATTCTTCAATCACTCTATATTGTAAACAAGTTATAGTATGATATGACCCTATGCTTTCCTGCCTTAGCATTATTCATTAAGAATGAATACTGTAGGTATTAGTGAATCCCATGCTTTATAGTGGTTGGGAAATGTATTATACAGAATCATATATATATATGTATATATGTGTTATATACATATATGTGTGTGTATGTGTGTGTGATGATACACGTATATGGATGTAATTCTTCCCTAAATTCATTTTATTTCTTTTTGTGGTTCAGTATCATTTGCTAATATCAGAATTTATCTCAGAGCTCCCTATTCAATGGGTAAACACATGGTTGACAGGGATTTCTTTTTTGGCAATCCAAAAGAAATTTTTACAAACACTTTGGAAGAAATATGAACTTGTTTCCTTCTTTGAACTCTTGATGGTACATGCCTAATAATGTTATCTTTAGAGTAAATGCTATGAACATTTTGAACTGGGCATGCAACTTAAAAACAAACAAACAAAAAAACAAATTAAAAACTCCCAATTAGCAGAATATTAAAAACCCTGAAAATTAAGGGAGAGATTAAAAAAATTGAAAGTAAGAAAACCATTAAACTAATAAATGGCAAGAAGTCAGTTTTAAGAAAAATAAATAAAATAGATATCCGTTGTTTAGCTTGATTAATATAAGAGAAGAAAACCATATTAAAAATATATCAAAAGTAAAAATGATGAATCACAACCAATGGAGAAGAAATTATTAGAAATAGTAATTGTTAGGAGTTATTTTACCCAACTATACACCCATCAATCTGACAATATAGGTGAAATATATGAATATCTACAAAAAGGTAACAAAAGAGGAGATAGAAAATTTAAACATCATCACACATAAAGAAATTTAACAAATCATCAAACAATTCCCTAAGATAAAGGTCCCAGATGTTTTCACAAGTGAATTTTTTTTAATCTCTCCAAAAATTCTTATTTATTCATTTTTGTAAGATTTTTTTCTTTTCTAATTCCTAATTCCAAATTGTCTCCATCCCTCCATCTTACCTGAGAAGGTAAAGCAATGTGATTTCAATTAAACATGTGAAATCATGCCAAATGTTTATATATTGGCCTTATTTTTTAAAAAAGGAAGAAAAATAAAGTGAGAAACGTATACTTCAATTTGCAACCAAAGTTCAACTATTTTTCCTCAAGAGGTAGACAGCACTTTTTTCATTGAGAGTCATTTTTAATTTTCTTGGTTCATTGTATTGATCAAAGTTTCCAAGTCTTCAACTGTTGAATAGCACTACAACATTCACAAGTGAATTCTACCAAACATTTATAGAACAACAAATTCCAATACTACATAAATTATTTGGAAAAAATAGGGGAAAAGGGGATCCTTCTAATTTTTTTATGACACAAAGATGGTATTGATATCTAATCCACGAAGAATTAAATAAAGAAAGAAAATATAATCTCCCTAATGAGCACCACTGTAAAAATTGTAAATAAAATACTAGCATGGATTATATTATGAGGATCATTTACCATGGTCAGTTGGATTTTATAACAGAAATGCAGGGACCATGCCTGCCCTTTGATCCAGCCATACTATTGTTGGGTTTGTACCCCAAAGAGATCATAGATAAACAGACTTGTACAAAAATATTTATAGCCATGCTTTTTGTGGTGGCAAAAAACTGGAAAATGAGTGTGTGCCCTTCCTTTGGTTCTCTCTCCACGAGGTCCCAGGTCCAACTAAAACTTTCTTCCAAGATTCTAAACTCCTAACTGACTTCAGAACTCAGTCAAAGCCTGCAAAACTGCTCTGTGCCCCTCTCTCTGTACTACAAATGCTATTGAGCTCAAAGGAATAATAAACTGGAGGAATTCCATGTGAACTGGAAAGACCTTCAGGAATTGAGGCAGAGTGAAAGGAACAGAGCCAGAAGAACATTGTACACAGAGACCAATACACTCTGGTAAAATAGAATGTAATGGACTTCTGTACTAGCAGCAATGCAATGACTCAGGACAATTCGGAGGGATTTATGGAAAAGAACACTACCCACATTCAGAGGAAGAACTGCAAGAGTAGAAACACATGTGTTAGTTAAAATCACCTGGGGTTCTATTTGGAAGGATTGAGCCTCAATATACGTATCAATATACTGTTTGACAAACTTCTGTGGACCTGTGGGGGACCTTGGAACTACATTTCCTGTGGTCCAACGGGTTTCCTGTTTTAGATTACATCTTCAAGGTGAGGGACGGCTTTAAATATTGGGAAGTGACTTTGAACTTCCTCTTTAGCTACCTGTGCAAGCGAAGATTAAAAAGTTAAAATGGCTGAGGCGAGGTTGGAATAGGTTTCTTACAGGCGCATGGTCAATTTATCTCTATCAGCATGGCTTTTATTAAAATACTATTTTCCATTTTAATCTTGTCTATCATCATTTTAAAAAACAACACACAGAAGAAAAACAACTGCTTGAACACATGGATTGAGGCAGACATAATTGGGGATCTAGACTCAAAACTAACACACCAATGCAACTATCAACAATTTGGAAATAAGTCTTGATCAATGACACATGCCAAAACCAGTGGAAATGCACATTGGCTATTGGGGGGGGGGAGGTCATTTATGGGGGAAAGGGGATAGTAAGAGCATGAATTATGTCACCTTCTTAACTTTTCTAAAAAATAAATATTATTAAATGTTAAAAAAAAAGAAATGCAGGGACCGTTCAATATTAAGAAAATTATCAGCATAATTAACCATATACATAAAAAACAAATAGGAACCATCTCATTACTTCAATAGATATAGAAAGTGCATTTAACAAAATATATCATCCATTCCTTATTAAAAAAAAAACAAAAATTAGAAAAATTGGAATAAATGGAAACTTACTTAAAGTGATAAATACTATCTATCTGAAACTATCAGCAAGCATTATTTATAATAGAGATAAACTAAAACTCTAATAAGATCATGTAAAAAGGAAAGATGCCCATTATCATGACTACTATTTAATATTGTAGTAGAAATGCTAACTATAGTAATAAGAGCAGAAAAAGAAACTGGAGGAACTAAAATAGACAATAAGGAAATGAAGTTTTTAATCTTTGAAGGTTGTAGACCTAGAAAATCCTAGGGATTCACCCAAAAATCTAATAGAAATAATTAACAACTTTAACACAATTACAAAATATTCTTCACACAAATAGTCAGACTTACACAATTGATAAAACATTAATTGCTCATTCATAGGTCCCAGTCAAGTAATAAAAATGACAATCTTACCTTGAGTAATTTATCTGTTCAGTACCATACCTATTAAACCACCCCTAAATTATTTCAGAGAACTAGAAAAAATAAAAATAAATTTATCTGGAAGAACAAAAGGCTAATAATATGAAGGGGATCAATGAAAAAATATGGAGGAAGGAGGCCTAGCTATTCCAGATTTCAGACAATACTATAAAGCTGTAATCATCAGAACAATCTGGTATGAGATAAGTAATAGATTAGTGAATCAATGGAATAGATTAGGTCATCTATATATGGTAGTTAATGCCCGTAGCAATTTAGTGTTCAATTAAGTCAAAGATCCAAGCTTTTTGGGGAAATAACTTATAATTTGACAAAAGGTGAAGGGAAAATTAGAAAAAAAAGAATGGCAGAAACTAGGCAAAGACCAACATTTCACTCCATGTACAAAAATAAAAGCAAAATAAAATAATTAGTAGAACATAGAAAAGTTTAACTTCAGACATGGATAATAAAGAAATTATGGAATATATATAAAGAATTTTTGACCAATCAGGACATAGATAACAGTAGGATACGTGAGATGAATAATGTTGATTGCATTAAATTTAAAAGTGTTTGTACAAACAAAAGCAATGGAACCAGTGAGAACTGTTTTGAGGAGGATTGACTTAGTTATTATTTAGGAGACCTAACAGGAAGGGCTTGAGAATTCCAAACGGAATTGGGAAGCAGGTAGTGGGCCTCTCTCTCTGAGACAGACTCCATGGTGGTTGGGACAAGTTGTAACTCACCCTAAGAGACCTCAGATTTCCAGAGATCCTGAAGGAAGACTGACATCTACTTCTGGGAGATTTTGGTAGAGACTATTAATTCCAACTTGAGTTGAGTTGCAGGTTAACTTGGGCTGGGTCAACTCCCATAATCTACCCACCTGAAAGAGTACTGCTAGTAGTCCTGGAGGAGTTGGAACATCACTGGAGTGAGTCAGGACTCTGATGTGAGGATACCCACTTCAATCCTGCTAATTTCTGGGCCCTGTCTTGCTTAGGTCTCAGTTGAGTGTAGATAAGACCCTCCCCTGACCCTGTGGTTTGCCCTTAGTCTGAAAGTGTAGAAACCCCTATTCCTATCCTTTACCATAGTTCCCTTAATTAAATTTGTTATAAAATCTTGCCATTTGCTTGCTAGTTTCCTTGCTTGCTAGGCCCCTTGTCTAGATGGTGTAGGGTGACAGTTAGGGCCTAACTGCCACTTCTGTTAACAGACATTTCCTTAGCAGTTAAACCCAGTCTCCCAGACTTGTTAAGTCCCCATCTTTTGTCATTCTTGTCTCCTACACACCCTTCTGGACCCACATTTATAGTTTTAAGTTATCTCCCCTGGTTTTCCCCATAATAGAAGGCAAACAACAAATGGCAGGGGGATGATAGTAAGGATTTCTGACAAAGACCTCATTTCTCAAATAAAGAACTGATTCAAATTTATAAGAGTACAGAGCATTTTCCAGTTGAAAAATGGTCAAAGGGTACAAACATACTGTTCTCAAAGGAAGAAATTAAGACTTTGTGGTCATATAAAAATATTCCTGATCACTATTGATTGGAGAAATGCAAATTAAAATAATACTGAGATACCATCTCACCTATTAATTTGAATAGCATGACCAAAAATGGAAACTATAATGTTGGGACTATATGGGAAATTTGAAACACTAATATACTGTTGGTGGAACTGTGACCTGATACTGCACTTCTGGAAGGCAAAACAGAACCAGGATCAAAACTTTACATACCCTTTGACCCAGCTATACAATTCCTGGGTGTATATCCCAAAGAGATCAGAGATAAGGGAAAAGCACCTACCTTTGCCAAAATATTTTTAGCAGCTCTTTTTATAGTGGCAAAGAAATGGAAAATGAGGTATTGTCCATCACTTGGGGAAAGACTAAACAAGATGTGGTATATGGTTGTAGAGGAAAACTATAAAGCCACAAGAAATGATGAACAGACTAAGTTCATAAAAACCTGGAAAGAAATATATGAACTGATGCAAAGTGAAGTGAACAGAATTGGGAGAACAATGTATACATTTACCTAAATATTATGTGATAATCAAGTCTTTCACTGTGAAAGACTAAACTATTACAGACATGGAAAAGTTCCAAGAAAAACACAAAGAAGCCATGATAAAAATGTTATCCACAGACAAAAAGAGAACTGTTGGAGTCTGATTTCAGATTAAAACATGCAAGCTTCCACATTATTTCCTTCGTGAGATTATTATTTTAAGTGTGATATGTGTCTTCTTTCATGACATAAGAAACAAGCAACTATGTATTGCATGAAAGTACAGGTATAACCTATATTAGACTATTTACCATCTTAGAGAGGTGAGGAAGGGAAGGCAAGAGAAAGCCTGATTTCTAAGCATGTCAGTGAACAAT
This sequence comes from Gracilinanus agilis, assembly GCF_016433145.1. Classification (NCBI taxonomy): domain Eukaryota; kingdom Metazoa; phylum Chordata; class Mammalia; order Didelphimorphia; family Didelphidae; genus Gracilinanus; species Gracilinanus agilis. The sequence continues at coordinate 339,017,696 of NC_058133.1, read as the reverse complement.
TGTCAAAAATTGTTTCTATATGCAAATGAAAACAAATAAATATTCCATTTGAAATACTATGGATATTTTATTCTATTTAAAAACAAAATTCCAAATTACTTTTCAGATCAATTGAACCCATTTACAAGTCTCACACAAATGTGCTTCCCCTAAGACAATGTGAACTACTTTAGAGAAAAAAAATTTTTTTTGTTATCTTGTAATCCCCATTGCTTAACACTTGACCTCCCATAGAGGAAGAATATAATTTATGCTTGTTAACTGGCTGCAAGTCTTCCTGCAACCCCTCTGAAACTAGTTAGTTCTATCATTTGCCACCTCTGCAAATTTGTTGGGCCTAAAAGAAACCTTCATAGGATTTATGATTTGTATTTCAATTCTCCGTAGTTTAGGCTAAGTTTTTACATGGAAGTTAAGTGTTTAAATATGCTTATAAATTGTTTGCCCATATTTTTTGACTATACTTGGGAATATGTTGGACATATGACCCTTTCAGAATTATTCAGTGCAATGATTTTCCCCAATTTAATTATTTTCTTCTTATTCTACATAAATTTATTCATCATTCAAAAGGCTTTCAATTTCATGTAGTTGAAACTTTTATTATATTTTGTACTTATAATTAAATATTTTTTTTGTTTTTTTTCCTGTACAACTAAGAAATGTAGGATTCCCATAAGATCACTAAGGGTTGAAGCATTTTTATTTTGGCATAAGAATTATTAGTAACACACATTACCAGCTTTCTCTCATATTTTGTCAAATATTCATTCTTCATAGACATAGCAGATATATTTTCTGAATTATTCTTTTTATATAGAAGGTATCACAGTTAGAGTCATGGTGTTGAATATAAAAAGGGCTTTTCAAAAAGGTCAATAAATACTGTCATTTTCTTTTTTAAAATCATTTGAGACATCAATATTGTTTAAATCATATATCTTACTTTAAAGTATAATGTATGGACTTTCCTCTAAATGAAAACTTTTCATATTCTCAAATTCTTCAATTCACCTTTTCTCACATTTTGGTAATTCTTTGATTTTATCTCCTATTTTATTTAAGTTAAAATTGGAGATGTTCATTTCTTTTTCTCCTTGTCCTAGTTAGAATGAAGTATTTTACGGAGTTAAAAATTATTACAATATGGAAAAATTCAAGTAATAAATAAGAAAAAAAAGACACATGAAAAAGGCTAAGCCAAGCTTGACCCATAAGCATAGCTTGATGTATCTTTCAGTTTGAATTTATATTATATAAGTACAACTGGGCCATTTGCCATGAATTCCCTCTTCTTCACTCTTCCTACCTTCCAGAACTCCTATCACTCATTTGCCTTCTTCCACTTTCTCTTCCTTCATTTCCACATAATGAAGTGGCCTTATTACTTATTTAATTCCATTACATCCAATTTCCTTGCTCCCTCTGCCACCTTTTCACTTATTTTTAAATCTTCCTCCCTAGGATTCCCTTCCAACACCTACATATTGTGTAAATGAAATTAACTCTAGCCCATTCATAGTCAAAAATCTATTTACCCTAGGCATCTAGATTATATCATCCCCACCTCCCTCAGGGGGAGTGGAGATAGTTAATGACACATGACAATAAGTATCAAATCAAGAACAAGGGACTGCCCTTTTGGCAGTCCAAATCAGTGTAGAGGCTGCCATTGGTCCACTTGAATTAGAGGTGGGCCCACAGGAAATGACGAGAGACACTATCTCTTTAAATATGTGAGTTACAACCTGGTTAAAAAAAGTTCCTGCTTTGGACTTGGGGCTGAAGGTGCTTGGCTGAGACCTCAGAATGCTTCTAATCTGAATTGTCACGTGGGTAAGTTAGGCTGACTTCCTTGGCCTACCTTGGCGTTTCCAAACTCTACCTTCAGTAGGCTTATAGCCTCTCTGATTTCTAAGGTCTTGTGGCTTGTAACCTATTTTAATTAGTCTTTTAACCTTCTCTCTCCGTCCAGGCCTCTCCAGGCCTGGACCGGCCTCTCTCTCTCTCTATTTACCTACCTTTTACCTTCCTAATTGAAAATAAACTACCTTAAACCTGATCCTGACTTGGGTCTATTTTAATTATGGAATCAATCTGAATTGTTGATTCCTGGCGACCACATTTTAAATACATATCTATACATACCTAAAATATCCCTCTTACAATATATGCCCATTTCTCTCCTATCCTTAAAATACTACATCTGACTCTTCCATCTCTATTATCATCCTTTATCTCTTCTTCCCTCTGTATCTTCATGAATTTTCTGTCTACAATAGGTATAGGTATCGGTTCTCTTCTTGCCCCCCTGGTTTCTAACTTTTCATTCCACCACACCTACTCTCTCAAAGTTACTAATAATCTCTTTAGTTGTCAAATCCAGTGATCTTTTCTTTATCCTAATTATCTTTTACATATTTGCAATCTTTAGTACTATTGATCATTCTTACTTCTTAGATACTTTCTTTTCTCCAGGTTTTTGAGATACTGTTCTCCTCTGGTTTTCCTCCTAACTATCTGAAAACCCCTTATCAGTGTTATATGAATCCAGAGGGTATTGGATCTGGAGTTAGGTAAATGTGAATGAAAGTCCTATGGAAACACTGAAGATATAATTAATGACTCTCAAAGGATCACCCACTGCAGTAGATATTATTTAGTAATGAATCTGCTAACCTCAACTCCAGGTATAACCGTATCCCAGATCTATCAGTCAGACAATGAATCTGCAGTTAGAATTGTACAGATATCTTGTCTAACTAACACTCTGTACTAATGGATAATGCTTAGATTGACTGTGATTGGAAGATATAACTCTCCTCTTCCCTTCAAATATACCAAAGATATGATCTATTGAAGCCCTAGGTTTTTGATGAAGTCAAGTCTGAAGTAAGTTTAAAGATTTATTACTATCTTAGGTTTAGGGAAGGAAAACAGGGAATGGCTAGGAAGAAGGGAACAGGAGGTCCTTAATTATTTAAGGCTAATGATGTTATTGCTGATATTTGAAATGATGTGAACTAGGTTTTATAGATGCCAGTCTGGTTGGGCCAAACTGGACCAACCTATATCAAGGTTACTCTACTGATAAGGCGTTCATGTTTATTCTTGATGGTTAATTCAGAATCAGGAACTGAAGAAGTAGATTGAAATAGGTTGCTGACTAAAGATTGAATAGGCTGTCCTATGGCCTGCCCTCCCATTCACCCTTCAACACAATCTCCAATCTGCCCATCTCAAATCTGAGAGCCAAATCAATTCAAAATCCAGGCTTTTATACCTGAGCCCCAACTACCCTTGGCACCTGCCAAACTCCACCAGGCTTGGTTCGTTCTACATTCTAAACAGATATCTGTCCATCATCTTGATTTCAACAAGGCTGTTCAAAATATCATTACATCTGTCTCATTTGCTGGATGCTTTTCTATATCATGCTATCTAACTGTAGGATACTGACTTTACTTAGTGATCTCATCAACTCTCCTGGATTTAATATATTTTCATGCTAAAGATTCTCAGATCTACCTTTCCTGCCATAATTTCTTTGCTGACCTACAATCTTGCATCTCCAACTTTTTAGACATTTTAAATTGAATATGCAGTACACATCTTAAAGTGAATATGTTAAAAAACAGAACTCATAATGTGTTTTCCTAAACCCTCCTTAAACTTCCTAACTTCTCTAACAATTACTGACTTGAAAACTTTACCTCTTTTAGCCAAGTTGTTATCAAGGCCTTTAGATTTCAACTTTGGAAAAATATGACCCCTCATCTCTCTAAGCCTGTTTCTACTCTAGTGCACTCCCTTTTCACTTCATGCCTTGATCACTGCAACAGCCTGCTGATGGGTCTGCCTGCCTCAAATATCTCTCCACTTCAATCCATCCTCCATTCAGCTACTAAAGCACAAAAATGCAGGCCTGATCAAGTTACAAACACACACATATACACTCAATAACCTCCAGTGTTTTCCTATTATTTTCTTGAGCAAATATGAAATGCTATTTGGTATTAAAAGCCCTTCACAACTTCACTACCTCATACAGTTGCAGGCTTCATAAACCTTACTACCCAACATATACTCTTTGATACAGTAACACTAGCCTACTGGCTCTTAAGAACATATCTCTGAGCATTCTCTCAATGTAAAACATAGCTGAAATCTTCTCCATCCTCCACACTCTGACTAATGACCTCAATGAAATGATTTTCATTGAGTTCCAACTAAAATCTCACCTTCACGTGACCTTCCCCAATATTTTGAAAAAACAGATAAAATACACGAAGTACTGGTCAATCTAATTAAAAGAGAGAAAGAAGAAAACCAAATTGACAGTATCAAAGATGAAAAGGAGATCTCACCTCTAAAGAAGGGGAAATTAAGGCAATCATTAACAACTATTTTGCCCAATCATATGGCAATAAATATATCAATCTAGGAGATATGGATGAATATTTACAAAAATACAAATTGCCTAGATTAACAGCAGAAGAAATAGAATACCGAAATAATCCCATATCAGAAAAAGAAATTGAACAAGCCATTAAAGAACTCCCTAAGAAAAAAACACCAGGGCCTGATGGATTTACAAGTGAATTCCATCAGACATTTAAAGAGCAACTAATTCCAATATTATACAAATTATTTGATATAATAAGCAAAGAAGGAGTCCTACCAAATTCCTTTTATGACACAAATATGGTACTGATTCCAAAGCCATGTAGATCAAAAACAGAAAAAGAAAACTACAGACCAATGTCCTAATGTATATAGATACAAAAATCTTAAATAGAATACTAGCAAAGAGACTCCAGTAAGTAATTAAGAAGATCATCCACCATGATCAGGTGGGATTTATACCAGGAATGCAAGGATGGTTCAATATTTGGAAAACCATCTACATCATTGACCATATCAACAATCTAACAAACAAAAATCACATGATTATTTCAATAGATAGTATTAGATACACTAGCAGTAGCAATTAGAGAAGAAAAAGAAATTGAAGGTATCCAAATAGGCAATGAGGAGTCTAAGCTATCACTCTTTGCAGATGATATGATGGTCTACTTAAAAAATCCTAGACAATCAACTACGAATCTTGTAGAAATAATCAACAACTTTTGCAAAGTTGCAGGAAACAAAATAAATGAACATAAATCATCAGCATTTCTATATATTTCCAACACATTAGAGCGGCAAGAGGTAGAAAGAGAAATACCATTTAAAATCACTTAGACAATATGAAATACTTAGGAATCTATCTACCAAAACAAACACAGCAATTATACAAAAACAACTACAAAACCCTTTCCAAACAAATAAAACTAGATCTAAACAATTAGAAAAACATTGATTGCTCATGGGTAGGACGAGCAACATAATAAAAATGACCATTATACCCAAATTAATGTACGTATTTAGTGCCATACCTATCAAAGTACCAAAAATCTTTTTTACTGAATTAGGAAAAGCTATAACAAAGTTCATTTGGAATAACAAAAGATCAAGAATATCACAAGAATATCAAGGGAAATAATGAAAAAAAAATGTGAAGGAATGGGGCCTAGCAGTACTAGATATTAAACTGTACTATTAAGCAGCGGTCACCAAAATGGTATGGTACTGGCTAAGAGACAGAAGGGAGGATCAGTGGAATAGACTGGGGATAAGTGACATCAGCAAGACAGTGTATGATAAACCCAAAGAGCCCAACTTTTGGGACATGAAACCACTATTTGACAAAAACTGCTGGGAAATTTGGAAAACATTATGGGAGAGATTAGGTTTAGATCAACATCTCACACCCTACACCAAGATAAATTCAGAATGGGTGAATGACTCGAATACAAAGAGGGAAACTATAAATAAGTTAAGTGAACACAGAATAGTATACTTGTCATATCTCTGGAAAAGGAAAGATTTTTAAAACCAAGCAAGAGTTAGAGAAAATTACAAAATGTAAAATAAATGGTTTTGATTATATTAAACTAAAAAACTTTTAAACAAATGAAAACAATGCATCCAAAATCAGAAGGGAAACAACAAATTGGGAAAAAATCTTTATAACAAAAAACTCTGACAGGGGTCTAATTACTCAAATATACAAAGAGTTAAATCAGTTGTATAAAAAAATCAAGCCATTCCACAATTGATAAATGGGCAAGAGACATGAATAGGTAATTTTCAGATAAAGAAATCAAAAGTATCAATAATCAGATGAGAAAATGTTCTAAATTTCTAATAATTAGAGAAATGCAAATCAAAACAATTCTGAGGTATCACCTCACACCTAGAAGTTTGGCTAAAATGAAAGAAGGGGAGAGTAATGAATGCTGGATGGAATGTGGCAAAATTGGGACATTAATGCATTGCTGGTGGAGTTGTGAACTGATCCAACCATTCTGGCTGGCAATTTGGAACTATGCCCAAAGGTCTATAAAAGAATGCCTGCCCTTTGATCCAGCCATACCATTGTTGGGTTTGTACCCCAAAGTGATCATAGATAAACAGACTTGTACAAAAATATTTAAAGCCGAGCTTTTTGTGGTGGCAAAAAACTGGAAAACAAGTCTATGCCCTTCTATTGGGGAATGGCTGAACAAACTGTGGTATATGCTGGTGATGGAATACTATTGCACTAAAAGGAATAATAAACTAGAGGAATTTCATGTGAACTGGAAAGACCTTCAGGAATTTATGTGGAGTGAAAGGAGCAGAGCCAGAAGAACATTGTACACAGAGACCAATACACTGTGGTAAAATAGAATGTAATGGACTTCTGTACTAGCAGCAATGCAATGATCCAGGACAATTCCGAGGGACTTATGAAAAAGAACACTACCCACATTCAGAGGAAGAACTGCAGGAGTGGAAACACAGAAGAAAAACAGCTGCTTGAACATGTGTGTTGAGGCAGACCTGATTGGGGATTTTGATTCGCAACTACCATACCAGTGCAATGAACAACAATTTGGAAATAGGTCTTGATCAATGACACATGTTAAAACCAGGGGAAATGTGCATTGGCCAGGGATGGGGAGAGGGCAAGAGGTGAAGGGGAAAGTAGAAGCATGAATCATGTAACCATGTTAACTTTTCTAAAAAATGAATACTAATAAATGTTTAAAAAAATTTTTAAAAAAGAGTTATTTTTCTTCTGTGTTTCCTCTCCTGTAGTTCTTCCTCTGAATGTGGATAGTGTTCTTTTCCATAAGTCCCTCATTAATGTCCTGGATTTTTTCCCAATTTGCGGTTTCCCTTCTGATTTTGGCTACATTGTTTTTGTGAGATGTTGATCTAAACCTATTCTCTCCCATATTCTTTTCCAAATTTCCCAGCAGTTTTTGTCAAATGTTTTTCCAATTGTTTAGATCTAGTTTTAATTTTTTGGAAAGTGTTCTATAGTTGTGTTTGTATAATTCCTTTGTTTGTTTTGGTAGATAGATTCCTAAGTATTCTATATTGTCTAGGATGATTTTAAATGGTGTTTCTCTTTCTACCTCTTGCTGCTGTGATGTGTTGGAAATATATAGAAATGCTGATGATTTATGTGCATTTATTTAGTATCCTACCACTTTGTAAATTTGTTAATTATTTCTACTAGCTTTTTAGTTGATTCTCTAGGATATTTTAAGTATACCATCACATCATCTGCAAAGAGTGATAGATTGGGGAGCATGAGGGTAGCTCAGTGGATTGAAAGGCAGGCCTAGTGACAGGAGGTCCTAGGTTCAAATCCAACCTTAGACACTTCCCCGCTGTGTGACCCTGGGCAAGTCACTTGACCCCCATTGCCCACCCTTACCACTCTTCCACCAAGGAGCCAATACACAGAAGTTAAGGGTTTAAAAAAATAAAAAATAAGAAAGAGTGATAGCTTAGTCTCCTCCTTGCCTATTTTAATGCATTCAATTTCTTTTTCTTCTCTAATTGCTACTGCTAGTGTTTCTAGTACAATGTTAAATAATAGAAGTGATAATGGACATCCTTGTTTCACGCGTGATCTTACTGGGAGGGCTTCTAATTTATCCACATTGCATATCATGTTTGTTGATGGTTTTAGATATATACTGTTTATTATAGGAAAGGTCCTTCTAATCCTATGCTTTCAAGTGTATTCAATAGGAATAAATGCTGTATTTTGTCAAAGGCTTTTTCAGAATCTATTGAGATAATCATGTGATTTTTGTTTTTTAGCTTGTTGATATGGTCAATTATGTGGATGGTTTTCCTAATGTTGAACCATCCTTGCATTCCTGGTATAAAGCCTACCTGATCGTGGTGTATAATTGTCTTGATCACTTGCTGGAGTCTTTTTGCCAGTATTCTATTTAAGATTTTTGGATCTATGTTCAGTAGGGAGATTGGTCTATGGTTTTCTTTCTCTGTTTTTGATCTACCTGGCTTTGGAATTAGTTCCATATTTGTGTCATAAAAGGAATTTGGTAGAACTTCTTCTTTGCTTATTATATCAAATAATTTGTATAGTATTGGGATTAGTTGCTCTTTCAATGTCTGATAGAATTCATGTGTGAATGATTGCCTTAATTTCCTCTTAATTACAGGTGCGGTCTCCCTTTTCATCATTTGCTTTTTATTCTTTCATTTTTTTATTAGATTGACCAATACGTTGTCTATTTTATCTGTTTTTTTTCAAAATATCAGCGTCTAGTCTTATTTATTAATTCAATAGTTCTTTTACTTTCGATTTTACTAATTTCTCCCTTGGTTTTTAGTATTTGTAATTTAGTTTTCATCTGGGGATTTTTATTTTGCTTAATTGTTGATTGTTTCTATGATTTCTTCTTTAACTGATTTTGGAGAATCATATTATTTGATTTCCAATTAGTTTTCGATTTGCCTGTCCAGGTGCCCTTAATTATTATTATTTTTTTACCTTATGATGAGAAGGTTACATTTATTATTTTTGCTCTTTTGCATTTGTTTGCAATGTTTCCATGCCTTATTAAGTGGTCAATCTTTGTGAATGTACCATGTGCAACTGAAAAGAAGGTATATTCCTTTTTGTCCCTATTTATTTTTCTCCATATATTGTAGTGCAAAAGGGTGCATATTAGCCCTGCAAAGCCTAACTGCAGAGTTTCTGACAGTTGAAATGGGTTTAGAATCCTGAGGTTAGTCAGTTGACCCTGGAGACTTGATGAGAGTAGGATGGTCACCTGAGCTCTATCTTTGGACTAAAAACCTGGCCTATATTCTGCAGCTTTTTTCTTAAAATTTGTTAGCTTAACTATTTCCTTTGTATCTCCCTACCCTCCCTTATTCCCAATCATTATTTTCCTTCCTAAATTTCTTGGGGGTTTTGAAAGGAGGGTGGATCTGGGTGTTAGCTTTCAAACTTGATAGATTTAGTTTCCCCATAGTCAAATAGGCTTATCCTTGTTACAAATTATCTCTTGAATCATTGTATCCAACTTTCCTAACCCTATAGGCTACAAAACCTCTCAGGCTGAGTTAGGAAGGTCCTTTCTCAGTCTCACATTCCTGTCTCCCTCCCCCACTTGAAGCTTTCTCTAGGCGGTTGTTAGAGTTACCTTGTATCCCTCCATCCCTTCCAATCAACCCTAAAACTCACTAAACCCTGTTAGTCATTTAATCAAACCTTTGGTTAGTTCATTAATTGATAGATAAGAGAGGGGGAAGGGGAGAAAGGAATAATATTGTCTCTGGGTCCTGAAGGGAATTAGAGGTGTCCATTTTGGAGGAAGTGTAATCTCAATATTTCCTCTGAACTCTTCCTTTGTGAACCTGAGAGACTGAATAGAAAGTCCTCTGGTCAGTTTCAAGCCATTCTTGGCTGGCCCTAACCTTTGTCTATAGAAGTGGCCTTCCTACTTGAAGGGCTCAGTTTGTTTCCCTCCAGTGTCTCTGTCTCAAACCTGTATTCCCAGTCTGTGTCTCCCAGGTTGCAGCTATCTGCCCAAAATACCTCATCCTTTCCCTTGCAAATCTTTTACCTCTCCTACACCTCAATTTATCATGCACCACTATTGTACTCTCCTTATCTATTTACTGCCTTAGGGATCCACAAAGCCCTATACACAGTGCCTCATACCTATTCACAGTACCTTTAGTCCCTTACCTGCCATATCCCCTATTACAACCTCACCTTGCCTTAATTTCCCTATTACCTCTAGTCTATTCCCTTATTACAACCATTTTATTACCATACAAGATTAATTCCCTTATAACAATATCTATTAAATCTAAATTTTCTAGGACTTCATTCACCTCTCTTATCTCTTTCTTATTTATTTTTTGGTTTGATTTATCTAGATCTGAAAGAGGAATATTTAGATATCCCACTAGTATGGTTTTACTATTTCCTTTTTGAGCTCTGCCAGTTTCTCCTTTTTGAATTTGGATGCTATGCCATTTGGTGCATACATATTGAGCACTGCTATTTCCTCATTGTCTATGCTGCCCTTTATCAGGTTGTAAATACCTCCCCTGATTTTTTAATCAGGTCTATTTTTACTTTGACTTTGTAAGAAATCATTATCACCACTCTTGCCTTCTGTTTTTCATTTGAAGCCCAAAATATTTTGCTCTACCTTTTTCCTTAAATCTGTGTATGTCCACCTGCCTCATATATGTTTCTAGTAGACAACATATGGTAGGTTTTTGGTTTCTAATCCACTCTGCTATTTGTTCCCTTTTTATGAGCAAGTTTATTCCATTTACATTCATAGTTATAATTATCAGTTGTGTATTCCCCAGCATTTTGGTATCCTTTCCTAGTTCTACCCCTTCTTCTTAGGCTATTTCCTTTTAAACCACTAATTTGTTTTAAAGCAGTAACCCTTGTCCCCTCCATTAATTTATTTCCTTTTCCATCCCCTCCCTTATTATTCCCCTCGTTTTCTAAGGCCTAATGAATTCCCTCCCCCTTCTTCTCCCCTCCTTTTTTTGACCTCCCCACTCCCCTGCTCCCCTTTGTTTATCCCTTCTGACTTTCTCATTAGGGTTAGATAGAGTTCTATATACCATTGTATATAGCTACTCTTCCCTCTCAGGGTTAATTCTACTGAGAGTAAAGTTTAAATATTACCTCTTAATGCTGTCTTCTTCTCCTTATTATAATAGTATCCCTCCACTCCCCTTCCCATGCTCTCTTTGTGTGTAATAGAATATCCTATTTTTATTATTCATTCAAGTTTCTCATGGTGCCATCTATTATTCACCCCACTCTTTCACAACCACTATATCATCTTAGACCATTTAGTATTCCACCCTCTCCCTATGAATTATTCTTCTGTTTACTATAATAGTGAATACTATAATAGTGAATAGAGTTCAATTCAGAGAATTACACATAACATTTCTCCATATGGGAATATGAATAATTAGATCTTATTGAAGCCCTTAAAGAGGCAAATTTAAAATAAGAGTTTTCTTTCTTTCCCCTCTGTTTCTTATTTACCTTTTCATGTTTCTCTTGGTTTTTGTGGTTGGATATCGAACTTTCCATTTAGTCTTGGTCTTTTCTGTGTAAATACTTGGAAATCTCCTATCTTGTTGAATACCCATACTTTCTCCTGGAAGTATATAGTCAGTTTTGAAGGGTAGGTGATCCTTGGTTGTAGACCCAGTTCTCTTGCCTTTCTGAATATCATATTCCAAGCCTTGTGGTCTTGTAGTGTGGAGGCTCCCAGATCCTATGTGATCCTGATTGGTGCTCCTTGATATCTGAAATGCCTCTTTATGGCTTCTTTTAAAAATTTTTCTTTTACTTGGAAACTCTTGAATTTGGCTATTATATTCTTGGTGTTGTCTATTCAGTGTTTAGTGTAGAGGGAGATCTATGGATCCTTTCAATGTCTATATTGCTCTCTTTTTGTAGAACTTCAGGTCAGTTTTGCTGAGTAATTTCTTTTAATATGGAGTCTAAATTTCAATTAATTTCTGCTTTTTCAGGAAGACCTATGATACTCAAATTGTCCCTTCTAGACCTGTTTTCTCAATCTGTCAATTTCTCATTGAGATATTTCATGTTTCCTTCTATTTCATCAGTCTTTTGACTTTGTTTTCTTTGTTCTTGCTCTTTTGAGAGATTATTAGCTTCTACTTGCCCAATTCTTGTCTTTAGAGACTGGTTTTCTCTATAATCTTTTGATTTTCCTTTTCAATATGGTCTATCCTGTTTTCTAGCTGTTTTATTTTGGTCTCCAATTTGCTTATTAATTCTTTTGAATGGGGGCATATTTTTTGATTTGCTCAATTCTAGTCTTTAGAGATTGATTTTCGGCTGTAATATTTTGGTTTTCCTTTTTAATCTGGTATGTTTGGTTTTTCAAGTTTTCCAGCTGGTCATTTCTGGTCTTCAATTTGCTTATCAATTCATTTGGTTTCTGAACCTCACTTTCCAATTGCAAAATTCTGCCTTTTAAACTGTTATTTTCTTGCCAGATCCCTTCCATATTTCTCATAATCTCAGATTTGAAATCTTCAAGAACTTGTGCCCCATTTTCATTTTTGGGGGGGAAGGTTTGGATATGGTTACTTGTTTGTTCACCTCTGCTGTTTTCTCTGTTGTGTGGATTTTTCTGTGTAAAAGTTGTCGAGTGTTTAAGATTTCTTCTTGATCTTTCTCTTTTGGGGTTCTTGTGTCTGGCTTGCCATTGTTAGCCCAGAGCCCTCTCAGGTTTATCCTCATGCCCAATGTTTCTCTGAGCTCTTTGGGTTCCTGAGGTCTCAGGTCTAGTTGTTCTCATGGTTAAGCCTCCTGGTGGTCCCCTTGCTTGTTCCTCTGCCCAAAGCTCCTTTAACAGTCTTAGGTTGCTGCTTCCACAGTCATGCACCCCTCTGCACTGGGTCCCCACCCAAAGCCCATGCCTGAGCTCAGGATCCAAATCTGTATCTGTGTCTGAGCCTGCTCTCAAGGTCTTTGTTAAAAGTCTGCATATTTTTTAGCCTTTTGGGGTCTTAAGTCTTGCTGCTCTCAGGAGCAAGGCCTGGTGATCCCAGGTAGCTGCCAGAGACTTAATGGATGATCCAAACTTCCTTTAATTCTTATGTGCTGACTTTGGCCTTGTAGGTGGTGTGGGGGTTGGGGAGTTGCTCAGCTTGGGTTTTAGTGCAAGCTATTTTGCCCCCTTAAAGCATGGAAATGCCTGATCCCAGGTATTTTCAATGCTGTGCCCTGTTGTGGTGTCCCTTCGTTTGTCTGAATTTGTTTATATGTCCTCTTGAGGAGTCCTATCTATGTGGGATAGGAGAGGTTAGGCAGCTGCTTTTTACTCTGTGGCCATCTTAACTTGGGACCCTGGGGATCCCATAGTTTTTAAAAGTACATTTCCTCATGCTCTTCTGCTTTATTTATTATGTCAACCTTTATGTTCTAACCATTTATCCATTTCAGCTTTTTATTGGTATATGGTGTATGAAGTTGATCTTCACCTAGTTTAATTGGGGACTTTTTTATCTTCTCTTCAATCTTGTATTAAAAAATATTGTTTTGGGGAATTTTTTTACACAGCTTTAGTTTTTCATTGAGAATTGTGGTGAAAATATATTAGAAAAAATACCAGTAAGAGAAACAAGGTCAAAATTAATTATAAACATCAGTAAAAGTCTCCAAGTTAAAAATAAATAAGTTAATTGAGAAGGAGAGAGTTTCATAATAAAGCCAGACTCTGGTCAATGTCAAGCCGAAAGACCCTGAGCCTTAGGAGAGAGCCCTTCTTTGTGCAAATAAATCTGATGACTCACTGAAAGAAAATACAATAAAAATTAAAATAGAATGGATGCAAAATCTTTCACATGGGCAGTTCTTAATTAATGTTGCAAATGCTGACTAAGCTGGAAAGAACAGAAGTAATCACTATGGGTGGTATCTTCATGTTTATTATTATGACTAACCTTTCCAGAAATCTCTGCAATAAGGTCAGGGTCTAATTGTTTTCTGCTGAAAATTATGATTTAATACTAGGAGTCAGTAGTTGGATGACTGATATTGCACCCAAGACCAGTCCCTCACCTCTCCTGACCATCTTGTCAGAAACCTCAAAAGAGCCTTCACCTCCCTATTGACTGTCTTGTCATACATAGAGGAGGGTGAGGTGTGGTTTGAGGTTACAGGCTTATGGTCAAAATGCCTGTCAGCAAGATTTGATACCACCATAAACTATATTTTTCTTAGCTAATGCTTATAATTCATATAAAGCAAATTATATTATTTGTGTTATAATCATAAAAATCAGTGTATTATACTCCGTTTTGTGGTATAGATTATTCTTTGTTGTAATCTCAATTATTTTACTTTCTGGAATATCATATTTCAAGTCCACCAATCCATTACTGTGATAGCTACTAAATATTCTTTCCTCCTGACTTTGACTTCATGGTATTTGAATGATTTCTTTCTTTGATTCTTGAATTATTTCCTCTTCGATCTGTGAACTCTGAAATTTGACTATAATATTTCTCTCCAGGTGGTCATTGGTAAATATATTGGTGAATTGTTTTCTGACTTTTTTCAATATGAATTCTCCTTTCTTCCCTTCTCTCACCTAAGATGGTTAACAATGTGATATAATATATTCCAATATTTTCATGCAATACAAATCACCATATTATTTATATTATGAAGGAAGGCATATATCACTCATATAAGAAAAAGTTCCTGAAGGAAATGAAGTAAGAAATATATGGTTATATTTGCTTTCATACTGACAGTTCTTTTTATGGCTGCTGATATGTTTTGGATATATGCATTGTTGATAATAGTTTAGTCCATCACAATTAATTATCATACAATATTTCTATTATTATATACAATGTTTTCCTGGTTCTTCTCACTTCAGTTTAAATCAGTTCATACAAGTGTTTCGAAGGTTGTTTTTTCTCTAAATTCATTCTTTTCATCTTTCTTATAGTACTACAGAATTATATCCAAACATATAACACAAGTTATTCAGCTATTTCCCAAATTATTGGACATCCCCTAAGCTTCCAATGTTTTTGTCACCACAAAAAGAACTACAACAAACATTTTAATACAATTACTTCCTTTCCCCGTATCTTTGATCTTTCTGTGATACAGACCCAATAGTGATATTATAGGATCAAAAGGTGTGCACAATTTTATGGTCCAATCATTGTGGTTCTAGATTGCTTTCCAGAATTTCACAGCTCCCTAAACAATTTATTAGTGTTCTATTTTTTCTATTTTTCTATATCCCTTCCAGCATTTCTTTTCTTTTTAAAATATGTTGACCTATCTGATAGATAAGAGGTAGTATATCCAAGTTGTTTTAATTTGCATTTCTCTAATCAAGAGGGTTTTGAAGTATTTTTAAATCTAGAAATGGTTTTAATTTCATCTAAGAATTCCATATTCATATAGTTTGATCTTTTATCAATTAGGAATGACTTGTTTCCTTATAAATTTGCTTCAATTCTCTATAGTGGCTTTTGTTAGAGAAACTAAGTATAAACTTTCTCCTTATTATTTGTTTCCCTTCTAACCTTGGTTGAACTGGCTTTGTTTTTGCAAAACCTCTTTAAACTTATGTAATAAAATGACCCATTTCCCTTCTCATAATACTGTCTAGGTTTTGTTTCATAATAAATTCTTCCTTTATCAAGAAGTCTGAGATGAAATCTATTCTGTGTTCTCCTAAATTGTTGAGTGTATCACTTTTAAATTTATAGGTCAGGAGGCAAGATGGTGGCTTACACTCAGCAAATGTCCAGCCTCTAAAACCCTTCCACACCTATCAAAATCAAAATGTTTTGAGGGGACACAATACCAAATTTAACAACAGGACAGAGTTGGGGGACCCTCCTGTTGGATTCAACTTAAAAGGTATGCCAAAAAAAATTCTTGAACTCTCATGTTCAAGGGAAAAGAAGAAGGAAGGTCCCAGGACCACTCCCCCAACTTCAGTGCTGAGTCTCCAGTGGTGGCTAAAATTTCTGGGTGGTCAAGGGCTCTAGTCCAGAGGTAGTGCCTTGCTGGCACAACTGTGCCAGGCTCAGGGTGTTGAGCACAAGCAGCAGGAAGGCAGATGGAGGAGAAGCTCAGAGAGAGCAGCCAAAACACTCCATTTTGCCCCTCACCTTTTCTTTTGACCTCAAGGCACATCCAGCACTACAGATATACTCTTCCCTGGCTCAATATTATCAAAAGGGCAGATAACAAGCCTTCAGAGGGCAGGGAAGCTCAAGCTCCATCATCCCTCCCCCATAGACTGCCCAGAGTAGCTATAAGAATACAACTGACTCTGATATCAGGCCAAAGACTGTAACCACTACAGAATACCTTTCTAACAGGGCTGGAAACACAACTCCCTTCACCTACACCTGTATCTTCTACTGTCAGCTTGGGAAGATCTGACCTCAGGGCTCATCAATACCATCAGCCTAACCTAGTCAATCGGCAGAGCAGTGAAGAAGCCCCTTCAGGACAGAATAGCCCAAACTCACAGATCCAGCAAATAATCAGAGAAGCAAGATTATAGCTAATGACAGGGGGAAAGAAAGAAAATATGAGTAAACAACAGGAAAAGAAAAAATAAATTACAATTGACAGTTTCTATCAAGACAATGAGCAAAGAGCAAATGAAACAGAGGAGAATCAAGAAACACCAAGAAAAAACACAGAAAGTCCAGAGAACTGGACAGAGACTTTGAAAGAACTCAAAACACAATTCAAAAACAATTAAGAAAGACTGAAGACAATTGGGAATTGGAAAACAATATGGGAGAAACTGGTTTTAGATCAACATCTCACACCATATACAAGATAAACTCAGAAGGAGTGGATGACTTGAATATAAAGAAGGAAACTATAAGTAAATTAGGTGAACACAGAATAGTATACTTGTCAGATCTTTGGGAAAGGAAAAATTTTAAGACCAAGAAAGAGTTAAAAAAATATAAAATATAAAATAAAAAATTTTGATTACGTTAAAGTAAAACGTTTTTGTGCAAACAAATTCAATGCAACCAAAATTAGAAAGGAAGCAACAAATTGGGAAAAATCTTTATAACAAAAACCTCTGACAAAGGTCTAATTACTCAAATTTGTAAGGAGCTAAATCAATTGTACAAAAAAAATCAAGCCACTCCTCGAATGATAAATAGATAAGAGACATGAATAGGCAATTTTCAGATGAAGAAATCAACACTATTAATAAATACATGAGAAAGTGTTCTAAATCTCTAATAATTAGAGAAATGAAAATCAAAACAACCCTGAGGTACCACCTCACACCTAGAAAATTGGCTAACATGACAGCAAAGTAAAGTAATAAATGTTGGAGGAGATGTGGCAAAATTGGGACATTACTACATTGCTGATGGAGGTGTGAATTGATCTAACCATTCTGGATGGCAATTTGGAACTATGCCCAAAAAGCACTAAAAGACTGCCCGCCCTTTGATCCAGCCATTCCATGGGTGGGTTTTATAATCCAAAGAGATCATAAGGAAAATGACATGTACAAAAATATTTATAGCTGCACTCTTTGTGGTGGCAAAAATCAGAAAATGATCAATGACACATGTAAAACCCAGTTGAATTGTACTTTGGTTATGGGAGGGGATGGAGTTAGGGTAGAGAAAGAGCATGAATCTTGTATCCATGGAAAAATATTCTAAATTAATTAATTAAATAAAATTCACTAATGAAAGAATTAAATAAATAAATTCATAGGTCATATATACATTTTCATTTTATCTTCCTATGTGGCATGAGGTTTTGATCTGTGCCTAGTTTCTTTCATACTCTTTTTCAGTTTTCCCAAAGGGTTTTTTTAGGGAGTCAGATGTTGAGTTCTCCTGAAGCTTAGGGCATTGCTTTTAGCAAATACTATGTTACTATGGGCATTTACTATGTGTGTTGATTTCCTTATCTATTCCATTGATCCACTCCTTTATTTTTTAGCCAATACAGAATTGCTTTCACAATACTGCCTTGTGGTATATTTTGAGACCTGATATAGCTAATCTGCTGCTCTTCATTTTTTTCATTAAATCCCTTGATATTCTTGATTTTTTATTCTTCTAGGTGAATTTTGTTAATAGTTTGTAATAGCTCTTTGAAACACTTCTGGTTAGTTTGAAAGGTATGGCACTGGATAGGTAAACAAATTTAAGCACAATTGACATTATTATTATATTGGCCTGGCCTACTCAGGATCATTTTTTTTGTTAGTTGTTTAGGTCTATTTGTTTACAAAGTGTTTAGTAATTGTATTAATATAATAGCTGAGTTTGTTTTGGTAGAAACACCCTCAGGTATTTTATATTATATAGTTATTTTGAAGGGAAGTCCTTTTTCTAACTCTAGATGTTGGTCTTTGCTTGTGATTAATAATGTGGGCCATTTTATTTCTTGCAAATTTGCTAAAGTTTTAAATTGTATTGATACATTTTTTTAGTTCATTCTCTGAGATTCCTTTAGTATGCCATCGTAGCATCTGCAAAGACTGATAATGTTCCTCATTGCCTATTCTAATTTGTTAATTTCTTTTCTGTTTTTATTGTTGTAGGTAG
This sequence comes from Gracilinanus agilis, assembly GCF_016433145.1. Taxonomy (NCBI): domain Eukaryota; kingdom Metazoa; phylum Chordata; class Mammalia; order Didelphimorphia; family Didelphidae; genus Gracilinanus; species Gracilinanus agilis. The sequence continues at coordinate 338,999,165 of NC_058133.1, read as the reverse complement.
AATTCCCTATACAGTACTAAGTAGCAGTATTATTAATAGGAATTCTTGCTTCACCTCTCATTTTATTGGGAAGTCTTCCACCTTATTTTCATGATAAACAATGTTTTCTGATGATTTAAGATAGATTACACTTATCATTTTAAGGAAAGCTTTATTTTTTAAATATTCTTTCATATTTTTGTAAGGAATGAGTGTTGTATTTGTCAAAGGCTTTTTCCTAATCTACTGAAGTAATCATATGATTTTTTTGGGTTTGTTACTGATAAAATCAATTATACTGCTGGTTTTCCAAATATTGAAATCTGTGCTTCTAGTATAAAATCCACCTTATTATAGTGTATCATTTTTGCAATATATTGCTATAATATTCTAGTTGATATTTTATTTAAAATATTTGCCTTAATATTCATTAGGGAGATTGTTCTATAGGTTTCTATAGTTTTCTTTGTTTTTACTTTTCCTGGTTTAGATATCAGTACCATATTTATTTCATAAAAGGAATTTATTGGAATCATTTCTTTGCAAATTTTTCCAAATACTTTATATAATATTTTAAGTAATTGCTCTTTAAATATTTGGTAGAATTCACTTGCTGAATCTATCTGGCATTGTGAATTTTTTCTTATGTAATTCATTGGCAATTTTTAAATTTATTTTTCTGAGATGGGATTGCTTAAGTATTATATTTCCCCATGTTAACTTGTATAATTCATATTTCTATAAATATTCATGTATTTCTCTTAAATTGCCAGATTTATTTGTTCATGTTTGGGCAAAATAATTTCTAATAATTGCATTAAACTCTTCATTTATTTTGAATTCAGCTTTTTCATTTTTGATTTGGGTAATTTGGTTTTCTTTTTTTAATCAAATTACTCAATGGTTTATCTACTTTTAATTTTTTAAAATATCACTATGTCCTAATTAATAATTAAATTATTTTCTTTTTAATATTTTCTTTAATTTTCAAGTTTTCCAAATTAGTGTTTATTTGGAAATTTTAATTTGTTCTAGTTTTTTAGTTGTTTTTCCAATTCGTTGACCTATTGTTTATTTTATTCTTATAATCATTTAGAGATATAAATTTCTCCCTGAGTACTGCTTTGGCAATATATCATAAATATGATATGTTTGTTCCTCATTGTCATTCTCTCTAATGTACTTATTTTCTTTCTATAGTTTTTTCTTTGACCCATTCACCTTTTTGAATAATATTAATTAGCTTCCAATTATTTTTTTTAATTTTTATTTCTGCTGCTCTATGTTAAACTTATTTTATTGTACTATGATCTGAAAAGGACGCATTTAATACTTCTGCTTTTCTATATTTTGTTGTGAGGTTTTTATGCCCAATTATATGGTAATGTTGGTGAAGGTGTCATGTAGTGCTGAGAAAAAGATATATTCCTTTCTTTTCCCATTAAGTTTTCTCCAGAGTTCTATCATAATTAATATTTCAAAAGTTTTACTTACCTCCTTAATTTCTTTCTTGCTTATTTAGTTTTATCTATCTAATGATCTTCCTTGTACCTTTCCCCAGCCCATGTTTAAGAGGCTATTCCAAGTTCTCCTAGTTTACAGATGTTGCATATGCTGGGTTACTCTCCCTTCTCACTCCTATGAACTGATTTCCTCCTGCTTTTCTTCAATGGAAGGCATTATTCCTTTTTGTGTATGTGAAAATTTGGAAATAATTTTGGGCAAGCCAGAATTTCTCTTTATTCTTTCATCTTAGTTCCTGAAAGTGGAATTTATTGTACCATTCCCATTCTTGACTGGAAGTACTTTTAAGCACCCTTAAACTTTGACCCAGAATAAAATTGCCAAAAAATTGCCCATAAGGTCTCTCATTCCCTCTTGTGCCGAAGTGTCATTCTTTACCCTTAAATTATGACCTAAATTGGGTATGAGTAATGAAATTGCCAAATAAAATATTGTTCTGCTTTCAGTACTGGTGTAGGGTTTCCATGTAATTTCTTTCTGACCAATTATCATATCTCCTTACAATCTCTGACTTGGAAGCTCCTTAAGCTGTTATAGCTTGTTTTTCCATCATCTTTCTCAATAATAGTATTCCATCCACCATCAATTCCTGTCTAGCCTTCTGCAGGTCACTAAAATACTATATTTTTCCACTATCTCTCTCTAGATGATCTATTTTATCACTATGTCAATATTGTCCACCTAAGAGTGTCTTTGTGTCCTTAGTGGTTAGTCAGCTCTCTGTCACATCTCTCTATCAGTCTTTTGTTCCTCTTCACTTATAATACTCTGCATCTCTTCTCCATGTTCCAGCAGATATTTCTCTTGGAAGAGGCCCCTATGCCTACAGCCTCCTCATCTTGGAAGATCTTCATGCCACTAGTCTCTTCTCCAGGTTCCTCCTAGGTAGGATGTTCCTCCCAGAACCTCCATTTTAATGAAGTGCTTAAGTCTGCCATTCTGCCTTATTTTTTACCTCCCTGGCCAATGCCTGACTTTATAGAATTCTCCATCATTCCAATCCCAAAGCTTTTCAGCGTCCTTTTATGTGTTTTCTTCTTTAGGATGTAAGTTCCAGAGAATAGGGGTTTTCTTTATTTTTGCTTTAGTTCTATGCCCAGCATTTATGAGAGTGCCTGCCATATAGTAAATGACTCATAAGTGCTTTCTTTCTAAGTTGATGAAGAAGGTTCAGAAAATTTAATATGAGGTTGAAGGGGAAACATTCTCAAAATTTAGCTTTTAAGGAACAAAAAAACTTCATCTGAGAAAGAAAAATATATCTATGTCCTACCAACATGAGATTATCTTAAATTCTTGGGAGACAGCTTTTTGTGGAATTATTCAAATAGGATGGAAGCAAAGAAAAAATGTGATATTTTCCTTTGTATTTCCTGGGCATTCTAAAATGAATTCATGCAAACATGTTATATAAAAGGGTGGAGGGATACACAATAATTTCTTAGGCCAGAGGAGAAGATGATACCAACTAGTCAGGTTGCTAAAGCCAAGAGTTATACATAATAGTTTGTTTACATTTTTAAAAGTACATTTCCTTGAAAGAGGTTCCTGGTTTATTAAAATCTGAAAATGTTAGTATATCCATCCAGATGGAAAGCTATTAGTCTTTATATACCTTGATTTTAGCACTGATATTGGAAAGGCATGCTCACTGCTATGCAGTTCACTGTACTCTATAATTATAACTCCTATTATTATAGCAATAACTCAGGAATCAAATAAACAAGTCAGAATTCTGACATATGTGGAAAATAGTACTGAAAAATCATTACAAGAAAATGAATATTAAATACTCATAAGTGAAATATGATCAACTTTCTCACCTACTGCAGAAAGTGAATGATGGCCTTTGTAAGGGTGTATTACAAGGGGGAAAATCAGCCAGTTACATTTCAAATAAATCACTTTTTATCCCATTGTTGTGACACCCAGCCTTGGAAATGGGTAACTCCTAGAATTGGAGTTACCTCAAAAAAAAAAAAAGAACATAACATGCTGTTTAAAAAGCTTTTTAAAGCACTAAAGCATGAAGTATTCCTATCTCTTCTCTTTCCCCATAACATTCACTCTGGAAGCTTCTTTAGAGAGATATAATCTGAGATATTCAGATTAACTGATTTGATAAATGAAAAGCCCAATCACAAGTAATGTCAGAAAGGAGGAAAAAACTTGAAATATTAGACATTTCTTCATTTTAGCAGCATAGAAGATATTGAAACAGGACACAGGGCTAATAAAAGCAATGGCTTACTGCTAGGTTGTTCATTTACTGATAATCAACAAGGTTCACATACTTGAAATCCTTCATATCCAGAAACCCTGAAAAAGGCAGCATGATCACGTTCTGCTTTATGATACTGATTTGCAAAACAATGAGGGTAGTAATGATGTGAACAATTTAAAGGGCTCACTCTCCCCTTGTTTCTTCTCTATCTCAGCTGATTATTATTTGTATAGAGTAATCTCTTTAAATCCATGGTTCCCAGAGTATGATGAACAACTATGCACTGGGCTGTGGATGACATCCCATGTCAGGGATCAGGGAGCACTCAGTTAATAGCCCTGCATTTAGAAATCGCTAATATTTTCCCCATTAAAGGCCAAATTTCTATCATGTAATGTCATTTCCACATTCTTAGTATATTGTAAAATGGCACATTCTTTGAAAATGGCTAGAGCCTTAAGTGATTTTTAAGGCAAAGTAACACATTAAAAAGTCATACTATGATTCAAACATTTTTATTGACATTAGGGACAAAGGCCAAAACAAAAATTCAACAACAATTGTCAATCAATGCTGGTAGCATAACCAACATATCATTTTGCATGTTATCTTAAAATAATATTTTCTAATAATGGGTTTGTTTTATTAAAATGATTGTGCCCCAACCTTTCTCACTCTAGTTATTAAAAAAGATTTTCTGCTAAGCAATCAAACCAAGGGCTTAAAAGTTCTTTTGAAAAGGCTCAGGAAGAATATTATGTATTGAGTCACAGAAGAAAGGAGGGCAGTAAAAGAGTGATTAGGGAGGATCAACAGTCTAAATTTCTGGGCATCTGTAATAGGAAGACTAAACAAAAATATTTTAAGGGGTGGCACCATATTATAGTGGAATGAGCATTGGTTTGGGGATCATAGAATAAATAAATGAATGTATTAATCAATGAAGAAATAACATTTTTAAATCACTTTCAAAAATACTTTCTATATGACAGTTATTGTACTAAGAAATGAAAATAAAAAATGCCAGTTAGATACTCCCTGCCCACAAAGATTTTACAAGTTAATGAGGGGTTGGCCAAGGAACAATTAAACAACAGGACAATCCAGTGATATGCCCTTTCCAGAAGCAATGATATATTTGATTCTATTTGATCAAATCTATTGGATTCCAGTTATAACAATAAAAATTAGAAGAGTTTGGAATTGAGAGAGGTGATTGACTGTGGGATAGCAAGATGGAAAATAACTACGGTGAAAGAAGTGGGAAATGTTATATTGGAATACTCAATATTTAGAATAATCTGGTTCTAGGGAGAGAATTCCAGAATTCCAGGTTTGGCCTAAATTATCTGCTCTCCAGCTGACTGAGTCTCAGTTTTCTTATCTGAAAAAGTGAAAACAATGCTATTTCATGCACTTGGCACATGAGGTCATTGTGAAGAAAACATCTTGCAAACTATAAGTTTCATACGAATGTGAGCTAAAAGGAAATTTCAACTTATTTTTATTTTAGTGCCTTAATTTTTAATGCCTTGTACATTGTAGAAGGCCAATAAATGTTTGTGGAATTGAATAAGATTTGTAATGATATGAAAAGCTACAAGAAAGAAATATATATGGGTAAGTTCCAAAAACTTTCACTTCTGAGCAAGACTACTTTACAATCATTCTCTCATTCCTCTGTTTGCTTCTGTGAAAAGCAAGATCAGAATTTGTCACATAGAAAGGATGTATGAGGAAGCTGGGAGGGATGAAGGTAAGAATAGAAAAATAAAGCATTCTCTTTAACCAAATTTAACAAAATTGATAATGCTTCAGATATTTTTTCTTGTTTTTAAACATGAATCTAGCATTTTCCTCTAACAGATGGGTCTAGAGTCCATCATTGTTAATTGATGATACAAATTCCTTCCACTAGTACTGATCAGAACCTATCCTTACTTCCTCCTGTATGGAGAATAATAGAGTAGTAGAAAGATTATTGAACTGTGTAAGGGGGAAAAAGGGGTTTTATGGGTTCAATATATTAAAAGATGGTCACCAGAGGATTGAACTACTATCAATCCTCAATTAAGAATAATCTCAAGTCAAAATTGACTTTTATGCAAGTTTATTTACAATTAGGAAGGTTGAAGGTAGGGAAATTGAGAGAGAGAAATTCTGGCCCGGACCAGAGGTCCTGACCAGGTAAGAATTTAGAGGCCCCAGCAGAGGGGCACAAAGATTAAACAAGGCTTCTAGCCACAAGGCCTTTTATAATTAGAGAGGCAAGAGAGGCCTCCTTGAGGATAGAGCCTTCAGAAACACCAAGGGAAGAGAAAGAGAGTCAGCCTAACTTACCCAGGTGACAATTCAAAGAAGATATTTAAAGCACTCTCACCAGGGTCTCAGCATTTCAACACTCCTCCATGAACTAGAAAAGGTCCTTTGCCAGATGCTCTTTTCCACCGAAGACCTCTGCTGACTGAGGACCTTCTCCTTTTAAAGGGGCCACTTATGCATCACTTCCTGTGCCTCCCTCCTAATTTACATGTCCAATCACAATAGACGATTCTAATAGACCACCCAGAGAGCCAGTCAGTTGATTCTTATTCATCACTCACTCCAGCATACATGGGTTAGGACCTCCAAAGATTGGAGGTACTCTCACCTTTGGTGATAAAATCTAAAGATGGGCAGTGTAGACTTAATCTAATTATCACAACTGGGAGTCAAATGACTAAATTCAGTTTTCAAGTCCACTAGTATGTGATCTTGGGATAGACAATGTTTCGTCTCAGTAACTCATTTCCTTCAGCTATAAAATGGGCAAATCAAACTTGTCCTCCATTATATTATAAATACCCTTTCTTTATAAAATGTATCTTTATTTTTTAGTTCAATGATATTCTGTCTTCCCAATTACATCTAATAACAATTTTCAACTTATATTTTCCAAAAATTTGAGATCCATAAATTCTTTAGAATTGTCTTGGATTGTTGTATTGCTGAGAGAAGCTAAGACTTTCCCAGTTGATTATGGTATAATATTCTGTTACTGGGTACAATGATGTCTTGGTTCTGCTTATTTGGCTCTCCATCAGTTCATGGAGATCTTTCCAGTTTTTTTTTTCCTAAACCATCCTATTCATTATTTATTATAGCACAATAGTGCTTCATCAACAACACACACCACAATGTGTTTAATCCTTTCCTGATTGATGGAAATTCCCTCAATTTCCAAGTCTTTGCCACCACAAAAAGAGCTGATATGAATATTTTTGTACAAGTAAGACCTTTTCTCTCTTTTTGGGTTTCATTATGATACAGACTCAATAGTGGTATTACAGGATAAAAAAGTATGCTCAATTATGGCCCCAAGTTGACCTCCAGAATGATTGCATCAGTTCACAACTATACGATCAATACATTAGTGTCACAATTTTGCCATATTGCCTCCAACATTTATCAGTTTCCTTTACTGTCAGACTGGCCAATCTGAGAGGGGTAAGGTGGTACTTCACAATTGTTTAACTTTACATTTCTCTAATCAACAGTGTTATGGAACAATTTTATATGATTATTAATAGCTTTGATATCTTCATCTAAAATTATTTACATCCTTTGACCATTTGTATATTGGGGAATAACTTGAATTCTCAAAAATATTACTTAGCTCTCTACAAATTTGAGGAGCTAGATCTTCATCATATAAATTTGCTAAGAATTTTTCTCAACTTAGTTGTTTCCCTTCTAATCTTGGTTACATTGTTTTTGCTTGTACATATATTTTTTAATTGAATGTAATCAATGCTATTAATTTTACGTCTTATAATGCTCTCCATCTCTTTTTGGTCATACATTCTTCTCTTTTCCATAGAACTTCTAGGTGAACTATTCTATGTTCCCTAAATTTGCTAATATTATCACTCTTTCTTTATATCTACATCATATACCCATTTTGAACTTGTCATGGAAAGCATGAGATACTGATCTCTGCTTTCTACCATCTTTTTTTACTGTTTTCCTAGTAGCATTTGCCATATACTAAGTTGTCCAAAAAAGGAGGTTTGGAGTTTTCAAATACTATTTTGCTAAGGTAATTTACTTCTGTATATTGCATATCTAATCTGATCTACTTACTGTCCTGTGCTGGAGCTTGGAACCTCACTACAAGCTTGCACTGGGGTTTAGAACATTAAGGAGTATGTATCAGTTTATACCACTGTTAGCTTAGGTAGGTTGCAGGGTCTTGATGTTGGATTGGGCCCAGGTATAGAATCTGGAACAATAGATGTGAGGGGTGGGGATGGATTGTTTTTGATTTGCTCTAGTACTCCTTGGTGCAGCCTTGCTTTGGGCTGTGTGGCTGCATTGTGGGCTAAGCTTCTCTTTCTCTTTGGTGCATAAAACTCTCTCTGTCTACCTTTCAAGTTGTTTTCTGCAAGAAAGTTGCTTTACTCCATCTCTTTGTTGCTCTTTTCACTCTAATATTCATTTTGTAGCATTATTTTAAGGCTGGTTGGAGAGGATTCTCAGAGTGGTTTAAACTGTGCCTGTTTCTACTCTATCATATAGATTCTGCTCCTAAATATTCTTTCATAAATGCTCTATAGAGTGTCTACCCAAAGTAGTGGGTCAGTGAGAGAATGTCTTCTAGATGTTGTAGTACTGCTTTGGATAACAATGGAGCATGAGGCCTGCCCAATAGAATGATCATTTTTATTCTAGATCATGTCTTTCACTGATGATATCCTTTATACCAGAGGTGTCAAACATGCAGCTACTGCCAACTAAAACCTGGATCATATTAAATGGTCATTGGCAGGATGTGGGTGGGAGGCTTTGTGGCACAAGAGAAAGAGTGCCAGGCTTGGTGATGAGAGGTCCTGGGTTTAAATTTGGCTTTAGAGACTTCATAGTTGTGTGACCTGGGGCAAGTGATTTAATCCCTTATTGCCTGGCTCTTGTCAATTTCCTTTCTTGGGATTGATGTTCAGATAGAAGGTAATTTTTTAAAAATACTCTAACTATAACCAAAGTAAATAAAACTGCAATCTTGTCCTTCAGGTGTTTCATTTATGTCCTATATTTCACCATTTGGGTTTTTCTTGGCAAAGATCCAAGAATGGCTTAATTCTCCAGTTCATTTTACAGATGAGTGTACTGAGGCAAACAGGTAACTTGCCCAGAGTCACACAGTTTATAAATGTCTGAGGTCAGATTTGAACTTATGGAATGATTCTTCATGATTCCAGGCCTAGCACTCTATCCACTGCATCACCTAGCTTCTCCTAAAAATAAAATACAACATAGATTATATTAAATATGTGAGTTTAAGTTTTCCAAGTCAATATATAGACTACAAACATTCTCAGGTATTGTTTAGTAGCCCCCTATTTCAATTTGAGTTTAATACTACTATCTTATAACACTATACTGAAGCACACTCATAGCCACCCAACACTCAACTATTACCCTTTGAGTGACCCACATCATATAGTCTCCAGAGACTGGTTTTCCATGATTCATAGTCATAAAGTATCAGTGGAAAAATTCTATTAAGAATTTCAGCCTTTGAACAAATTGTGGTATATGCTTGTGATGGAATACTATTGTGCTCAAAGGAATAATAAACTGGAAGAATTCCATGTGAACTGGAAAGACCTCCAGGAATTGATGCAGAGTGAAAGGAGCAGAGGCAGAAGAACATTCTACACAGAGACTGATACACTGTGGTAAAATCAAATGTAATGGACTTCTGTACTAGCAGCAATTCTGAGGAATTTATGGAAAAGAACACTACCCACATTCAGAGGAAGAACTACAGGAGTGGAAACATAGAAGAAAAACAACTGCTTGAACACATGGGTTGATGTGGACATGATTGGGGATGTAGACTCGAAACGACCATACCAATGCAACTATCAATAATATGGAAATAGGTCTTGATAGAAGACACATGTTAAAACCAGTGAAATGTGCATCGTGTATGGGGAGGGGTGAAGGGGGAGTGAAGGGGAAAACAAGAACATGAATCATGCAACCATGGAAAATTTTTCTAAAAAGAAGAAAAGAAAAATTTACAAAAAGGGAAAAAAAAGAATTTCAGCCTTAGGGAAAGGCATTGAGGTCATTAAAAGAACTACAGAATTTCTTGACTCTCTCATTTAATTCTGGGACACACTTAATATGTAGTCCTAAATCTGAGAATCAGTTCACTAGTATGTTTAGCCCAAACTAAGCACAAGATAAAAAGATTGCTTATGTTTTTAAGGGTTGGAAATCTATAAAGTATCTTAATATATCCATAAATTTATATCAATTTTTATCTGTGTATTATGTATACATAGGATTTATCTAATTTTCAGCGGACATACTTTATGGATTATCTACTCATATGTATATTATAATCTGGACAATATATATTCTTAAATATTTGATTCTTTGTTTTTTCCTGTGTGGTTAAATACTTTGAAATGATTTGAGTCTCCTTTGGAAAGCAGTGTTAATTCAAACCTTGATGCAATAAATATAATAGAATTTTACTCACTCATATATTTATTATTGTAAGAGTGCAGGCATCTCCTAGAAAGATTAAGTATGACTTGAACTCATGTTTTCCCAGTTTTAAAGCTAACTTCTCTCTCCACTAATTCATGCTGCTAGCTTAGGCCATTGCTTGATTAGTGAATTCTACATAGTAAAAACAATAGGATCTGGAGGAACTCATCATCTATAGCAGGGGGCGGCAACCTTTTTGGCCATGAGAGCCATAAATGCCACATTTTTTAAAATGTAATTTCGTGAAAGCTGTACAGTACTCACAGTGCGCGTTCCTTTAAGAGTGCCTGAAAAAAATTGACTTTATGGCTCCTGCAGAAAGAGCCATACGTTGCCGACCCCTGATCTATAGGAATGATTATATTCATCAAGCATCCTGTTAAGTTAAAGCCAACAAAATATTTTCTACTACTTTTCTTTTTCTTCCTTTATTTTGATAAAGATAAAGCCAGCAACATATTTATACTACTTTTTTCTTCTCCATTTCTTCAGCTTCTTTCTCTTCTTCCTCCTCTTCCTCCTCCTCTTCTCTCTTCTTCAGTTGTATGGTTATTCTTCTCCTTCTCCATCTTCTTCTCCTTCTTCTTCTCCTCCTCCTCCTTCTTCCCCTTTATCCTCTTTTCCTCCACTTCTTCCTCTGTCTTTATCCCTCTTCTTTTGCCTGTGAATTTTCTTTTCCTCCTTCTACCTTTTCACTTATTTTCTTATTCCTCTACACATGTCACCTCCTCCTCCTCCTCATTTTTTTCCATGTCTTTCTCTAGCTTCTGCACCTGCTGGTCATCTCCTCTTACTTTCTCTTCCCTAACCTTTGAAATGTCTTTTGAACCATACACTCAATCTATTATAGATCATGACAGAGCCAGATAGCCTATAGTGGTGTGTGTGTATGTGTGACTGCGTGTGTATGTGTGTGTGTGCAAGTGATGTATTAGCCTTTGTGACTGACTTGGATCCTGGAATGATTCATATAAGTGCTAGTAAATATCATAACTCACTAGGCAAGTGAATGTGCAAAACCAAAAACAACAGCAGGTGCTGCATCTGTGGAAGGGAATAAAGTTGAGAAGTGTCGATGACTCAGTGACATTTCTATTGATTTGTTGGTTGGGTTTTTTTGAGGAGATAATGTAAAATAAACGCCTAACCAAGGCAGCCTTCATGGTAATATGATTTACACATTGCTATTATTTTTAGCTTGTTTTGCGAAGGGAGCTGCCACAATTACTAATAATATTATAGAGTCCATTTACATTATGTTATCTAAAGACCCAATAGCAGTCACCTGAATAAATGTGAAAACCTGGCCTCAGAATTATTTTTCCATTTGTTTTGTAGTGAATTACTCAAATGAGTTTGGAAACATTGTCTACACATAACCTCAGAGGGCTCTGAGCTACTCTCTCTAGCTAGAATGCTCTTCTTTTCCATCTTTCTTTGCTGAATTCTTAACCATTCTTTAAAATCCAACTAAAATTCCACCTCTTGCTTGAAGCTTTACCTGCCCTCCATAGGTGGTAATGACTCTTCCTTTTGGAAACTGTATAACTTTTCATATTAGAGTTCTACAATATACTTACCATAAAATACTGTGATACTTATTGATTTGTGTCAATTTTTAGTTGACTAAAAGTTACATGAAAGAAAGTGGGTTCTATATCTACTCTAGAACCTAACACAGTATTCTTTACACAGTGATCTCTAATATAAGTTTTCAATGAATAAATTAATAATATTTTACTATCTTTATGTCATTTCCCAAATATTAAGCTTCTTGAGAACCTAGACCTCCATCTTCTTTACCCTTACATATTAACTCAAAAGTGATCATGAATATAGTACTGAACTTTTTTTCAATTGATTGACCACTAAATTCAGTGATTTGACTTTTCAATGAATTAGAGTTTTTTTATTGTGCAGAAGCATCAGTGGTATCTACAAATTTCAGACAGGAAATTGGAGCATGTGATATGTGTGGATCCTGTTTCATATTCAGCTTTTTAGAATCTTGATCTGAGAAAAAGTTACTGCAACATCTAAACTGTAAGGGGTAACCCTTGTGTGATTGAAGTAATAAAATAATATTAGCAAAGTAATGCTAATGGTTGCATAGTTTTTAACTGAGAAGAGAAATGGTAACTGGAAATATTAGGCATCCAGGTTATGTTAAGAGAATGCTGGGCATGCAAGCAAAAGTACTGAGTTCAAAATCATTTCAAAATCAACATTTACTAGCTATATGACCTTAGCCAAGTCACCTAATTATCTGCTTCATTTTCCTCATTTGTAAGTGAAGATAAAAATAGTACATGTTTCACAAGATTATTTGAGGATCAATGAAATATTTGTAATATGCTCAGTACAGTATCTGACAAATAGTAGGTTAGATAAATGCATACTAATATAGATATATGCATATCTATGAATACTATTTGCTAATATTATTAAATATGGATGGACAATATCACCGTCTAGCAAGGTTATGATAATATAAATTATGTGTAGGCAGAGAGTGAAAAGCAATAACTGGAGGATTTTAGGAGTCAAGAGAAAGAATGTCAGAGGATTGAATGAAAGAGAGAAAAATTTCCCGAACATTTTGCCATTTAGAAAGAATCTACTTTAGGATATTATATGGATAGAATCCAAGAATGTCACTATGTAGCATTTTGTTTGATTATAAGAAAGGCCATTTCAGCTGCTATTTTTTAAATAGTCCTTTGATCCAAAAACCAACCAATCAATCAATCTTCATTCATTAAACATTAAATCTATGCCAGGCATTTTATTGGGCATTGGCACTTGGGTACATTGACAAAAATGAGACTGTCTCTGCTCTCAATAATTTTACATTCTATCAAAGTATGTACACACACACACACACATAAAATTTCATTTTATTTTCCCAACAACCTTGAGAGATAGGTGCTATTATCTTCCTTGAATCAGGGATGAGAAAACTGAGGCTCAAGGTGATTACATAGCCAGTAAGCATCTAAGGTAGAATTTGAATTCAGGGCTCCCTGACCCAAGTTTATTGCTCCATCAACTGTCATACTGATTGTTTATTCAGTGATATATAAATATGGACACATACAGTTAAACTTTGGTTTTAATCAAAGATGAATAAAGAGTACCCTAGGAAGTAGAAGTAAAGAATACTTTTAAAAGCCTGATTTATGTTTTAATCTTTACCAAGTTAAAGTGAGTGATGAGGTCCAACATGCAATTACTCCGATGCTTCAGAAAATCTAAGATCTCATCAGTATGTGTCTCTTTTCTGCTTATACATATCCCAATCCTTACACACCTTAGTAAAGGGTCAAATTTACTTTCGGTGCCCAAAAGGATTCATTACCTGTTGGCCATCTATCTGGTAATGAGACTTTACCATCTGGTCTCAGTAAAAGAGTATCATTTTAAGTCCATTTTTAAAGCTCTTTTAAATTAATAGTCTGATGGAATGACCTTGGAAACACCATCATTAGTTCCATGTCATTTGAATTGAAAGGGTCTTCCTTTGAACCTAGGTTCTTATCGTACCTTTCTTAACTGTGTGACTTCACACAAGTCACAACTTCTTTAAACCTCAGTTTCTTAACTATAAAATTAGGGCCTAAATTAAAAGATTTCTGATGTTCTCTTCTAGATCTAATTTTTTGGGGTCTATGATACTGTGACTGTAAATGGAGGAAATGGCAATCATCTGATAGTTTGTATTTTGTATCACAGGCCTCCATATTTGGAAGCAGAAAAATCTTTGTTATATATGAGACAAAATGATTGCTTATGCCTCTTGTACATACAAAGACCTACTATAAAATGGAGAAATGAAGAGGAAAGTATTAAGCTCAGGATCATGATATTTGAAGGAGAGACTCTGATTTCTCCGGGACTATGGCAATGGCACTTAATCAAAAAGTGAAAATCATGTGATTTGGAAATGACTTGGATGATGTTTGATCGCAAAGAAGCTGACAACTAAACTTTTTACTTTTAGAAAATCTCACATGAAAACAACTGGAACTTTTCCTTGTAGAAATCAGAAGTTAAGGGGCACCTGGGTAGCTCAGTAGATGAAGAGTCAGGCCTAGAGATGGGAGGTCCTATGTTCAAATCCAGCCTCAGACACTTCCCTGGGCAAGTCACTTGACCCCCATTGCTCACCCTTACCACTCTCCCACCAAGGAGCCAATACACAGAAGTTAAGGGTTTAAAAATGTAAAAAAAGAAAAAGAAAAAGAAATCAGAAGTAATAGGATAGCTCAGGACCACCACTTCCTGATTGCATAGACTTCTCACATTAGTCAGCCCAGACTGGTTTTGCCTCTCTGGATTGTTTTCTTGCTGAATTTCATACCCCTAAACATTGGGCAAATTCTTTTGAAATCTTTAGAGTTTCTGTAAAAGTTCAAAAAAGTGTAGTAGAAAGAACACTAGCTTCAGAGACAAAGAACTTGGGTTTGAATCCCAAACCTTGTTTTCACATGAATTTTCTAACATTGCTTAAGTGACTTGATAACTCTAAGCCTAATTTTCCCTATCTGTAAAGTGATTCTTTCAGGTGACTTTGAGCTTGTAATCTTATGATTTTATGTAGCAGTATGTAGATATATTCACCCACCCCCAATCTTAGAGAATTAAGAGGATATCAATGAAAAAATTTTGCACTTATTCTTAAGAACTTGTACTTTAAAGTACAGATAATGTCAATTGGCCACCATGGTCTCATAGCAATAGTCTTGAACCTTGATGAGAACTTTTCTTCATTTCATTGATTTCTTTTGTCTTCTGATCAGACATTCTACCCCCCCCAAGCTCTCTCTTCCTACAGTGGTTACCCCCTGGCTAGATTCCCACTGTACTAGTTCCTTTCCCATGGCCTCTAGATTTCTCTCATTGACTGTGAATAGGTTAACATCCATATTTATCTCCCACTTAGGAACTAATTCAAAATATATTTCACCCCTTCAAATAATCCTCATCATACAAAGTCCTTGAAAACATTCCCATCCTGCCTAGTTACAGCTTCCCCCAGGCTGTTCCACACATCTGATGCTGTATTGGCATAGTGTTCTAATGAGATAGATCCTTGGGCTTCCTACATCATTCTCTACCCCCCAGGCACATATGCGGCTACAAATACACAATTACCTTACATTTTTTCCATAGAGTAGTAGAGATGGAAGGCTACTTAGAGAACATCATTTGCCTTCATGCCATTTTTCTAACTGCTTCTCAGTAAATGTCCAAGAGTTATGGATCATACCAAAAGGGATGATAGTTGGAGTTATTTGTATTCACATAGTGACTAAGATAAATTTTTTGTGACGCTAGGAGATTCTAAAAGGAGAATAACTTGTAGCCTCTAACATGAAGCCATCTCACTCTTCCTGGAATCCTATGGATATCTTTGCAGAAATGCTTCCTTTACCCTAGTGTTTCTCAAAACTCAACTATTTAGGAAGGCCTGAGGTCAATATAAATGAAATAAATGGAGGCTAAGATAAAATATGTCAGAGAATTTGCTGAAAGGTTACTGTAAGGTGGCTTGTTAAAAACAATAATGGGCCATTAGACTGTCTTGTTAAAGACTTTAAAGGCACACTCCCTATGTGTGACTCACACAGACAAGCATTTCCTCTCTGTACAGAAAAAGTGGAATCTTGAAATTTCTGGTAAGAGTAAAGTACTAGAGATGTTCTATGGAGAATTGTGTGTATTAGATACAAATCATAAGTAAGCTAGATAGTATTTGAGGAAATTTAGAAATTCCTTATGTTCCTTTACAATTAGTTGATTATTGTAGACATTTTTACTACACATTTTTTATTTTTCCTGAAATTTATAGTTGTTATAATTTTTTATGCAAGTATACTCTTCTTCATGTTCCAAGATAATGAGCTGACAATGTTTTTACTCTATTTATGTAGGTGTGATTATTTTAAAAATGTTTACTGCTGTGGAAATCATCTGAATAATGGATAGAAGATTCTAAAATCTGTTTCTGACTAGCTTTTGTCTGCTTTATGGCCAGGACTTTCATCTCGATTCCTCATTGTTCAGCTCAATATTACCTTGTGTAACTTAGCAATGAAAATCCTCACAGCATTCCATTGTCACACTCATTGAATTTAAAGAAAGAATATATTGAAAGTGAATGAAGATCTTAGTGGTAAAGTTTCTTAGTTGGGATGACACATTATTGCTTTTGTTGAATTTCAAATGTCACTAATTTGAGACAAAAAGCATCATTATCAAACTCTGAAGAAGTGTATGTATGTATAGACATATACACATACAAATAAATAATATATATATGTTTGTGTTTATTGTATACATATGTGATTATATTTATAAATGTATATTATACACACATAGGATTTCATGACACCTAATTAAAATCACCTGCTATTTCACCCTGGAGATTTTTCAAATTTCCTATTTTAATTGTATATCTTATATGAAATATAGCATAAGAAAATATTTTGTCTTTCTCTTGCAGTGTTTTTCCTGTCATGTATTGCCTATTTAATTACTTTCTGAATGTCTTGCATTGTCATATATTTTTAAAATCATTAAAAATAATTGAAAAAATTCTTTGTTTTCCATCCAGCAGGGCAGGGTACTTTAGGAAGAAGCTGACTCATGAGTCAGATGCTGGGACACTGTCAAGTCTCAGCAGGCAAGCTGTATTTTGTAGTTCCTTAACACAAATTCATGTAATGGAATGGGGCTGGGGAGAGGGAGAAGGAAGGAGAAAAAATTAAGAAATAGAATATGGCAGAGTACTCCAGATGCTTAAATCTCACAGTAGCTTTAATTACAGGAAATTCATAAATGATGACATATTCAATAAACTAGATGTGTAGTGGTGGGCAGGGAAGATATACACTCATAATATATGCATCTTTATTCAAAAAATTCTGAGTGAGAACAGGGAAAACAAATATTGGGGTCCTCATGATAGAATCCTAGATGTAGGATCCCTGAATAGGAAATTTTTCCCTTCCAGTTTTCATGTTTTGACTGACCTAGCAAATCTTATAGTTTTTCCTTGTGACACAGGCTTTTAGGAAAACCTGTTATTTCTGCTGCTATGCACTGCCCCATCTTCATTGAACTGCCAAGCTTTTTTCTAGAATTTAGAGTTTCAGTGCAGTGAGAAGATGTAGGGAAATAATATGATGCAGGGCAGGGGACTTGTGTTGATAGGTCATTCTAGCATCAGGTGGGCCATAAGCAGAAAGAGAGATGGCTTGCTACCCAGTGTTTCATCAATGCATATTTTAAGAGATTTCCAACTTAGGAATGGAAAAGCAAACACACACACACACACACACACACACATACACACACACACACACACACCCCACATTTTGAAATTTTCCTCTCCCCTTAAAAAAACACATCTAAATGACCTCAGAAAGTACAGGTATGTTAATCTCTACTGTTTACAACCTTTTCATTTGGTTGCTAGATGACATTTTATGTACAATAAAAAGTGGGCGAAGAAAAAACTGGAGGTCAGTGAATCCAATAGTGCAAAGTTTTAGGAGAACAGAATGTAGTTACAGCCAAAAGGGGAACACAAAGAACAAAGGTTTCTCAACATATGGTCTGATCATCTTTCAAGTTGGATTTTAATGAATACTTTCCAAATACTAAAAATGAAGTATTACATTTTGTGAAAGCAGGATTTCCCATGAAAAGCTCTGGGGTTTGTGTATGTATATATTTGTATGGAAAAAAGGAGGAAGACTTCTGTGTTAAGATGGCTACAGAGTAGTAGCAGGACTCTTACTTTCCTCACCACCAACCAATATATGATACTTCAAAAGTACAAAAAATCCAAATCAAGATAAATTAAGGGACTCCAAGATAGCATCAAAAGTCCATGGAATTTGGGCATTTTCATGCTATAAGGGGGTGAAATAACTCCCAACAAAATGCGAGCTGATCAATCCTCCCTCAACCCACCTATAGTGCCAGAGTTAGAGCCAGCACACCAGAAATAGAGGGAGCATGGGGCAATCTTTATTTATTTATTTTATGTTCTTTTTGATCTTATTTTTTTTTTAATTTTAAATTTTTATTTTTTAGAAAAATTTTCCATGGTTACACAATTCATTTTCTTACTTTCCCCTTCACCCCTCATTCATGTCCCCCATAACCTATGCACATTTCATGGGGCAATCTTTACATCCTTCTCAGCAGAATAAGAGCACCAGAAATTTGCCCCTGAGAGCAGCTAGACTTGAGATGACAGGAGGCTAACGAGCACAGACCTTGGATGCAGAGACAGAGTTCAGAAAGACAGCAGACAGTAGAAGCTGCACAGACAGTAGAAGCTGCACCAAGACTTGAAAAGTAGCCTCAGGCAAAAACTGCTCAGTAGTTTTTCCGGGTTAAGATGGCGGCAGAGTAAGAAGCAGCTCTTAACCTCTCCTGACCAAAACACACAAAACTCCTCAAGGGGACATAAAAACAAGTCCAGACGAACGGAGGAACCCCACAACAGGGCACAGCGTGGAAGGTACGTGGAATCGAGACATTTCCAGGCTAAAAAGGGCTCTCACTCACTCAATAGCGGGCTGAGCAACCGCCCCACCCCCACACCCTCCACACTCACCTATACCTCCGAACCCAGCTAAAAAGAAATAGAGCAAGTTTGGGGCACCCATCGAGTCATCGGCAGCTCCGGGACCTGTTCCTGAGAGCAGCAAGACTTAGGACCCCATTAAGTCAAGAACGCACACGAAATCTGAGCGCGCGCGCGCGCCCGCTGAGCAGAGGCGTGGGTGCCGGCTGAGCAGAGGCGTGGGTGCCGGCTGAGCAGAGGCGTGGGTGGAGGCAAACACAGCCAGGAACTAAAGCCTAAGTGGGGAACCAGTGCAGACGGGTATATGACTGTGGAAGCAGTGCCCTGAGACTTGTAAAGAAACCTCCAGCAGAGGATCAAACAAGAGGGCCCACCAGGGGGCTTGACCTTGGAAAAAACCAGAATTCAGACCTCAGGAGCCAATAGATTGGGAACAGACACTGAGCCCGAGGATAAAGCTGAGAAGCTGCTGGGCTAATGATGGCTACTCAGCATCAGCATCAGGAGGTTCAGAAGAGAAAGAATAATAACAAAAAGAAGAAGTCTTTAACACTCGACAGCTTTTACACAGAGAAAATCCAGACAACCGAGCAAACAGAGGAGGAGAACAAACAAGCATCCGGACCCTCCTCAAATAAGGAAAACTCCTCACAAGCTATGGAAGAGTTCAAAACTGAGATTTTGAGGAAAATGGAAGAGATCTGGCAAGAAAATAACAGCTTAAAAGGTAGAATCTTGCAA
>NC_058133.1:338978681-338979466 GCF_016433145.1 Gracilinanus agilis | reverse complement strand
CAGTCCCTAAAGGCTAGAGTCGAGCAATTAGAAACCAATGATCTCTCAAGACAACAAGAACAAATAAAACAAAGTCAAAAGACTGAAAAAATAGAAGGAAATATGAAATATCTCAATGAGAGAGTGACAGACCAAGAAAACCGGTCTAGAAGAGACAATTTGAGAATAATTGGTCTTCCAGAAAACCCAGAAATTAATAGAAACCTGGACTCCGTACTAAAAGAAATTATTCAGCAAAATTGCCCTGAAGTCCTACAACAAGAGGGCAATATAGACATCGAAAGGATCCATAGAACACCCACCATATTCGACCCAGAGAAGAAATCGGTTAGAAATATTATTGCCAAATTCAAAAGCTTTCAAGCAAAAGAAAAAATCTTACAAGAAGCCAGAAAGAGACAATTCAAATATCAAGGAGCACCAATCAGGATCACACAGGATCTGGCAGCCTCCACACTAAAAGACCGTAAGGCTTGGAATACAATATTCAGAAAGGCAAGAGAGCTGGGCCTGCAACCACGGATCAACTACCCATCAAAATTGACTATATATTTCCAGGGGAAAGTATGGGCATTCAACAAAATTGAAGAATTCCAGGTATTTGCACAGAAAAGACCAGGGCTGAATGGAAAGTTTGATATCGAACCACAAAAATCGAGAGAAACCTGAAAAGGTAAATAAGTTACAGAGGGAAAAGAAAGAAAACTTGTAATTTTTAAATTTGCCTTTTTAAGGGCCTCAGTGAGATCTAATTATCTGTATTCCTATGTAGAGAAATGTTATGT
>NC_058133.1:338955956-338973689 GCF_016433145.1 Gracilinanus agilis | reverse complement strand
AAAAGGAATAATAAACTGGAGGAGTTCCAGGCGAACTGGAGAGACCTCCGGGAACTGATGCAGAGCGAAAGGAGCAGAGCCAGAAGAACTCTATACACAGAGACTGACATTCTGTGGTAAAATCGAATGTAATGGACCTCTGAACCAGCAGCAATGCAATGACCCAGGACAATTCTGAGGGATTTATGGTAAAGATGCTACCCACATTCAGAGGAGGGACTGCAGGAGAGGAAACATATAGGAAAAACAACTGCATGAACGCATGGGTCGGGGTGGACATGATTGAGGGTGTAGACTCGAAACTACCACACCAATGCAACTACCAACAATTTGGAAATTGGTCTTGATCAAGGACACATGACAAAACTAGTGGAAATGCGCATGGGTAGGGGGGGTGCGGGGGGGGGTTGAAGGGGAAAGGAGGAGCATGAATCATGTAACCATGTTAAAAATGAATATTAATAAATGTAAAAAAAAAAAAAAAACTGCTCAGTAGCTCCATACACAGAGAGCCTGCCCTCCTCACTCAGACTTCTGGTTGGAAAAGAAAAGCCAGCACAGTGATGGCCAGCAATGCCTAAGAAATACAACCTTCAAGGAACAGAAACAACAAGAGAAAGACATTGGCCCTGGATAATTTTTGCACAGAAAAAATCCAGACCTCAGAGGAGACAGCAGAGGAGGAAAAACAAGTAAACACATCCAAACCTTCACAAAAAAATGGAAATTGGTCACAAGCTCTTGAAGAGTTCAAATCATGAGAAAGGTAGAAGAGTTTTGGCAAGAAAAGTGGGAAATAGTTCAAAAAAGAAAATAACAGTTTGAAAGAAAAATTTCAAACTTGGAAATTGAGGTTCAGAAATCATATGAAATGATAAGCAAACCAAAGACCAGAAATGACCAGCTGGAAATCATGAAAAGCTGGATAGACCAGTCTGAAAAGGAAAATCAAAAGATTATAGTCAAAACCCAGAATTTAAAGACTAGAATTGGGCAAGTAGAAGCTAATGATCTCACAAGACAGCAAGAATTAATAAAGCAAAGTCAAAAGACTGACAAAATAGAAGGAAACATGTACTATCCCACTGAGAAAATGCCTGTCCAAGAAAACAGGTCTAGAATAGGCAATTTGAGAATCTTTGGTCTTCCTGAAAAAACCAGAAACAAATAGAAACCTTGACATCATGGTACAAGAAATTATCCAAGAAAATGGTTCTGATGTTCTTGAACAAAAGGGCAAAATAGACACTGAAAAAACCCATAGATCACCCTCTACACCAGGGGTCTGCAACATTTTTGGCCGTGAGAGCCATAAACGCCACATTTTTTAAAATGTAATTTCATGAGAGCCGTACAATACGTTTAACACTGAATATAAGTAAATATGTGCATCTTATGGAAGAACAACACTTTTAAAGTACAATAAGTCTCTGAAATATTTTTAATAACATTATTATATGCTAACCAATGATGAATAAAGTACATTAATGTGACTTCTGGTGCTGCATGGTTTTGTTGATTATTAATCAAAATTATTTTGATTATTAATAAAAAAAAAGACTTAATGGGGCACTATAGTACTGATATAACTGTACACATACACAAAAATCTCCTTTACACTAAGAAAATTCCTGAAATAAAGAGAGAAAAATTCAGGGAAGAATACTTTTTCTTCTCCCTCTCTCAAGTCAGGAAACAGGAGAAGAAAAAGCTGCCGGTTTGCTAGTAAAGCCATTTGGCCACATAAACTAAGTAGGAGATCAGGAGATTACAGAAAATAACATGACTTGTGTGCAGGCATTAGTATGTAGTGGAGGAGGAGGGTACCTTTTCATGGAAAACTGGCCAGGACACATAACACACATTACCTGGTACAGGTGTTTATCAGTGCTACCTACTCAATCATTCTGTATCAAATGAAACAACTACTGGGGAGAAATGCTTCTCACTAATGAAGCATATATAAAGATGTAATCTGACTATAGTTCCCCTTTAAGAGCAGGTAGAAAAGTTAAAAACAATAATAATCCCACAAATAAGGAGTGCAGACCCCATGAATGCGCTGAGATAAAGCCATGTAAATCAGAGGCAGAGGGGTAGAGAATGTAGACAAAAGTGATCAATCATTATACAGAACTCCCAGATGTCAGTAACAAGTATGGAAAGAGTAAAAGGAGGGCAGAAGGAGGAACACATAGCATACCTAACAAGCTGAACAAAAGATCAGGATTCATCTCATGTGGCAATATCAATGAGGGAACCTTCTATCTTAGAAGATAGTCGTGGTAGCAAAAGGATCATGTGATGTATCACGTGACGCACAATGTCATGTGTAAACAGTTACTGTGCCATGGTTGACTTCATGGCTCCTGCAGAAAGAGCCATATCTGGTCCTCAAAAGAGCCAGATATGACTCAAGAGCCATATGTTGCCAACCCCTGCTCTACACTAAATCCTCAAAGACAACCCCAAGGAATATAATAGCCAAATACAAGAACTTTCAAGTTAAGGAGATAATATTACAGGAAGCCAGAAAGAGATAATTCAAATATCAACAAGCACCAATAAGGATTACACAGGATCTGTCAACCTTAATACTACAAAACCAGTAGGCTTGGAATATGATATTCAGAAAGGCAAGAGAATTGGGCCTACAACCAAGGATCACCTATCCAACAAAACTGACAATATGAGCTTCCGGGTTAAGATGGTGGCAGAGTAAAAGCAGCTGCTTAACCTCTCCTAAACAAAACATATAGGACTCCTCAAGAGGACATAAAAACAAACCCAGAAGAATGAAGGGACCCCACAACAGGGCTTAGCATTGAAGGTACATGGGATCGGGGCATTTCCGTGCTACAAGGGGGTGCAAAAGCTCTCACAAAAGCATAAGCTGAGCAACCCCCTACCCCCACACCACTTACAGTGCTAAAACCATCTCACAAGAGTTAGAGGAAGTCTGGGCCATTCATTAAGTTATTGGCAGCTACCTGGGATCACCAGTACCTGATCCTGAGAACAGCAAGACTTAAGACCCCAAAAGGCTAAAGAACCAGACTTTGAACACAGACCTTGAGAACAGGTGCAGGCATTGAATGCAGGTATAGATGCTTACTATGAGAGCAGAAGAAATCACCAGGGCCTGATGGATTCACAAGTGAATTCTATCAGACATTCAAAGAGCAATTAATCCCAAATACTATACAAATTATTTGATATGATAAGCAAAGAAGGAGTCCTCCAAATTCATTTTATGACACAAATATGGTACTGATTCCAAAGCCAGGTAGACCAAAAAGAGAGAAAGAAAACTATAGACCAATCTCCCTAATGAACATAGATGCAAAAATCTTAAATAGAATATTAGCAAAGAGACTCCAGCAAGTAATTAAGAAGGTCATCCACCATGATCAGGTGGGATTTATACCAGGAATGCAAGGATGGTTCAACATTAGGAAAACCATCCAAATAATTGACCATATCAACAGTCTAACAAAAAAAAATCACATGATTATCTCAATAGATGCTGAAAAAGCCTTTGACAAAAAACAGCATCCATTCCTATTGAAATCATTGAAAAGTATAGGAATAGAAGGACCCTTCCTAAAAATAATAAACAATATATACCTAAAACCATCAACAAGCATTATATACAATGGGGATAAATGAATAAATTAGAAGCCTTCCCAATAAGATCAGGAGTGAAACAAGGGTGCCCATTATCACCTCTATTATTCAACATAGTACTAGAAACACTAGCAATAGCAATTAGAGAAGAAAAAGAAATTGAAGGTATCAAAATAGGCAATGAGGAGACTAAGCTATCACTCTTTACAAATGATATGATGGTATACTTAAAAAATCCTAGAGAATCAACTAAGAGGCTGGTAGAAATAATCA
Source organism: Gracilinanus agilis (assembly GCF_016433145.1). Classification (NCBI taxonomy): domain Eukaryota; kingdom Metazoa; phylum Chordata; class Mammalia; order Didelphimorphia; family Didelphidae; genus Gracilinanus; species Gracilinanus agilis. Next base: position 338,969,789 of record NC_058133.1, on the reverse strand, counting down.
ACAACTTTAGCAAAGTGGCAGGATACAAAATAAATGCACATAAATAATCAGCATTTCTATACATTTCCAACACATTAGGACAGCAAGAGGTAGAAAGAGAAACACCATTTAAAATCACCCTAGACAATAAAAAATACTTGGGAATCAACCTAACAAAACAAACACAGCTATTATACGAAAACAACTACAAAACACTTTCCAAACAAATAAAACTGGACCTCGACAATTGGAAAGCCATTAACTGTTCATGGGTAGGACGAGCCAACATAATAAAAATGAACATCCTACCCAAATTAATTTACCTATTTAGCGCCATACCTATCAAATTACCAAAAAATCTTCTTTACTGAATTAGGAAAAACTATAACAAATTTCATTTGGAATAACAAAAGATCAAGAATATCAAAGGAAATAATGAAAAAAATGTGAAGGAAGGGGGCCTAGCAGTACCAGATATCAAACTATACTATAAAGCAGCAGTCATTAAATCAATATGGTAATGGCTAAGAGATAGAAGGGAGGATCAGTGGAATAGACTCGGGGTTAATGATGTCAGCAAGACAGTGTATGATAAACCCATAGAGCCCAACTTTTGGGACATGAATCCACTATTTGACAAAAACCGTTGGGAAATTTGGAAAACAATATGGGAGAGATTAGGTTTAGATCAACATCTCACACCCTACAGCAAGATAAATTCAGAATGGGTGAAAGACTTGAATATAAAGAGGGAAACTATAAATAAGTTAAGTGAACACAGAATAGTATACTTGTCAGATCTCTGGGAAAGGAAAGATTTTAAAACCAAGCAAAAGTTAGAGAAAATTACAAAATGTAAATTTAATGGTTTTGATTATATTAAGCTAAAAAGCTTTTGTACAAACAAAAACAATGTAGTCAAAATCAGAAGGGAAACAACAAATTGGGAAAAAATCTTTATAACGAAAAACTCTGACAGGGGTCTAATCACTCAAATATACAAGGAGTTAAAGCAATTGTATAAAAATCAATTGACAAATTACTAGTCGATCTAACAAATAAGGAAAGAACAAGTCAAATTAACAGCATCAAAGATGAAAAAGCAGAACTCACCTCTAATGAAGAGGATTCAAGGCAATTATTAAAAACTACTTTGCCCAACTATATGGCAATAAATATAGCAATCTAGGTGATATGGATGAATATTTACAAAAATATAAATTACCTAGATTAACAGTAGAAGAAATAGAATACTTAAATAATCCCATATTATAAAAAGAATTTGAATAAGCCATTAAAGAATTCCCTAAGAAAAAATCCCCAGGACCAGATAGATTCAAAAGTGAATGCTATCAAACCTTCAAAGAACAACTAATTCCAATACTTTACAATCTATTTGACATAATAAGCAAAGAAGGAGTTCTACCAAACTCCTTTAATGATACAAATATGGTATTGATACCAAAGCCATGTAGATCAAAAACAGAAAAAAACTACAGACCAATCTCCTTAATGAACATAGATGCAAAAATATTAAAAAGACTCCAGCAAGTGGTAACTATGGTTATTCATGATGACCAGTGGGATTTATACCAGGAATGCAAGGATATTTCAATATTAAGAATACCATTCACATAAGTGGCCGTATCAACAAGCAAACCCACAAAAATCACATGAGTATCTCAATAGAAGCAGAAAAAGCATTTGACAAAATACAACAACCACTCTTATTGAAAACACTAGAAACTACAGGAATAGAAGGGCCTTTCATAAAAATAATAAACAGTATATATCTAAAATGTTCAACAAGCATCATCTACAATGGGGATAAATTAGAAGCATTCCAAATAAGGTCAGGAGTGAAACAAAGATGCCAATTATCACCTCTATTATTTAAGATTGTACTAGAAATACTAGAAGTAGCAAATGGAAAAGAAAAAGAAATTGAAGATATTAAGATAGGCAATAAAGAGACCAAGCTATCACTCTATGAAGATTATATGAGGATCTACTTAAAGAATCCTAGAGAATCAACTAAAAAGCTAGTGGAAATAATCAACAACTTTAGCAAAGTTGCAGGATACAAGGTAAATGCACATAAATCATCAGCATTTCTATATATTTCCAACACCTCTCAGCAGCAAGATTTAGAAAGAGAAATTCCATTTAAAATCATCCTAGACAATATGAAATATTCTATCTGCCAAGAAAAATACAGGAATTATACCACCACAACTACAAAACAATTTCCAAACAATTAAAACTAGATCTAAACAATTGGAAAAAACATTAACTGCTCCTGGGTAGGATGAGCTAACATCATAAAAATGATCATCCTATCCAAATTAATTTACTTCTTTAGTGCCATCCCTATCAAACTACCAAGAAACTTTTTTTTACTGAATTAGAATAAACTATAGCAAAGTTCATTTGGAAGAACAAAAGATCAAGAATATCAAAGGAAATAATGAAAAAAATGTAAAGGAAGTTGTCCTAGCAGTATCAGATCTTAAACTGTACTATAAAGCAGTGGTCATCAAAACAATATGGTACTGGCTAAGAGACAGAAGGGAGGATCAGTGAAATAGCCTTGGAGTAAGTGACCTCAGCAAGACAGTATATGATAAACCCAAAGACCCCAGCTTTTGGGGAAAAAATCCACTATTTGACAAAGCCTGCTGGGAAAATTAGAAAACAGTATTGGAAAGATTTGGTCTAGATCAGTGATTCCCAAAATGATCACTACCGCCCCCTGGTGGGTGGTACAGCGATCCAGGGGGTTGGTGTTGACCACACTTTTTTTGTATTACATTCTATTCTGAGTTCAATAAATAGTTTCATAATTTCTAGGGGGCTCTAAGTAATATTTTTTTGGAAAGGGAGCAGTAGGCCAAAAATGTTTGGGAACCACTGGTCTAGATCAACATCTCACACCCTACACCAAGATAAATTCAAAATGGGTGAATGACTTAAATATAAAGAAGAAAACTATAAGTAAATTGGTGAACATAGAATAGTATACTTGTAAGATCTCTGGGAAAGGAAAGATTATAAAGCCAAGCAAGAGTTAAAAAAAGTTACAAAATGTAAAATATATAATTTTGATTACATTAAATTAAAAATGTTTTGTATAAACAAAACCAAATGCAACCAAAATTAGAAGGGAAGCAACAGATTGGGGAAAAAAATCTTTATAACAAAACACTCTCACAAAGGTCTAATTACTCATATTTATAAGGAGCTAAATCAGCTGTACAAAAAAAAAAAAACAAGCCATTCTTCAATTGATAAATGGGCAAGGGACATGAATAGGCAATTTTCAGCTAAAGGAATCAAAACTATCAATAAACACATGAAAAAGTGTTCTGAATCTCTAATAATTAGAGAAATGCAAATCAAAAAAACTTTGAGGTACCACTTCACACCTAGGAGATTGGCTAAAATGATAGCAAAGTAAAGTAATAAATATTGGAGAGGATGTGGCAAAATTAGGGCATTAATGCATTGCTGGTGGAGTTGTGAAGTGATCCAACCATTCTGGATGGCAATTTGGAACTATGCCCAAAGAGCTATCAAAGACTGTCTGCCCTTTGATCCAGCCATACCCATGCTTGGTTTATATCCCAAAGATATCATAGGGAAAAAGACATCTACAAAAATATTTATAGCCACGCTCTTTGTGGTGGCAAAAAATTGGAAAATGAGGGTATGTACTTCAATTGGGGAATGGTTGAAGAAATTGTAGTATCTATTGGTGATAGAATATTATTGTGCTTAAAGGAATAATGAACTGGAGGAATTTCTTGTGAACTGGAATGACCTCCAGGAACTGATGCTGAGTGAAAGCAGCAGAACCAGGAAAACATTATACACAGAGTCTGATAAACTGTGGTACATTTGAATATAATGGACTTCTCTACTAGTAGCAATACAATGATCCAGAACAATTTTGAGGGACTTATGAGAAAGAATGCTATCCACATTCAGAAGAAGAACTGTCAATTTAGAAACACAGAAGAAAAACAACTATTTGAACATATGGGTTGATGGGGATATGATTTGGGATGTAGACTTTAAAGTACCACCCCAGTGCAACTATCAGTAATATGGAAATAGATCTGGATCAATGATACATGTAAAACCCAGTGAAATTACGCATCAGATTCGGGGAGGTGGGGTGGATTCGTGGGGGAGGAAAACAACATGAATCATGTAAACATGGGAAAATATTCTAAAAAATAAAAAAAATAAATTAAAAAAAGAGGGAGGAATGGAGAGAAAGAAAGAGAAACAGACAGACAGACAAAGATACAGCGATGGAGACAGAAAGACAGAGACAGATAAGAAGGGGAAATAGAGAATGTAGAAAGTTTATATTAGCACCTCCAGAAAGTTTCTTTATAGACTTGATAGAATCCTTGGTTTAAAGATGGAAGTCTAGTTGCCATCTATCAAAATTCTTCATTTTATCGATGAGGAAATTGAGTCCTACTGAGGAGGTGCAAGAGAAAGATCATTTACTCTGGAATCAAAGGGTCTGGGATTAGGTACCACTTATAATGATTACTTCTTGTGTGACCCTAAACTAGTTGCTTTATCTCCCTTGGCCTTTTCCCTTTTCTGTAAAATGATGGAATTTGACTAGATTACCTTCTAGTCTTAAATCTTTGATTGACCAGGGATATCAATAAAGGCAAACATTTTCCCTTCTTTCAAATGGCTCACACTTTATTGTAGGAGATATCTTCCAAATAACTCTAAAACTGGTAGCTCAGCTGCAAATAATTGATATAAGGAAGCTGGGCCCCATACTCTGAACTGATGCTTAACTGGCCAGTTATGATTCTTTTTGTAGCCCTGGTTATAAAGAAGGAGGAAAAGTTAGAAAGCTAAGGGAGAGACACTTATAGAAGATAATGATAATCATAGGGGTCTGACATTCTATTGTAGCTTTCCTTATATGTGTGTGTGTTCCACCCCTACCCACAACAGGAAATGTATGTGCTAGGTCAAGCCTCACTAGAACCTGTCCAATCTGAGATATGAAAATAGCCAGAGAACTGGGGGCAGTTATGACTGTGTATCCCCAAGTTAGTGCTAACAAGAGTATAGCCTAAGAATTTCCCCCTTTTCTTGGTAGGAGAGGAAAATGTGGTCAAATTATGAAAGACTTTGGCAGCTGGAGAGAAGCTACCCCTCTGTCTTGGTAGGTGAGCCCAGATGGAGAGCATTTGTTGAGCAATCAAAGTAACTTTGAGAGAAGCTATTAATGTGAGCTCTTAGTATATGCATAGGGATTCAGTTTTACTATAACCCAGAGTTAATAGTCTCTGAAGGCTACTTTGAAAACATCTCTTATGTGTTCTTTCTTCTATCCAGTACCCTGTTACCACCATAGTGATTTCCCTGGTCACCTCATGCACTGAATATTGCAATAGCTTTCTACATATTTCTCCTGTGTTAAGTATCTCCCGATTTTAGGTCATTGTCCATTCAGCAATCAAAATGATCTTTCTAAAGCTCCGGACTGATCTTGTCACTCCCCACCCACACTCTCCCACCTCTGTCCCTATTCAACAAATTCCAGTGCCCAACTATTACCTCCAGGATGAAATACAAGATCTGCTGTTTGCCTTTGTAGAGGCCTTTATACTGTGGTCCCTACCTACTTTCCATTTTTCTTAAGCTTTATTTCTAAACACATACTCTTAACACTGGACTCCTCACTGTGTGATTTTCCTTCATGCCTAGAATACTCTCCCTTCTCATCTCCATCTCTTGGCTTCCCTGCTTCTTTTCCTTAATTCAAATATCACTAAAATTCCAAATCTAGCAAGCTTTTCCTGAACCCTCTTAATATTTATCTTCCCTTTAAGACAACATTCCACATAAATCATATATTTCTTGCGTGTATGTAGTTATTTATATTTTTTATAATATAATATTATGAGCTTCTTATAGGCAAGTATTGTTCTATCCTTGCTTTGTATCCCCAAGGCTTAGCATGAATAGGCACATAGTAAATGTTTGTTAATTTTATTTGCCAGTTAGTTGCTAGAACTACAATAGAAAAAAATAGCCTCTGCCTTGTAGGAGCTTCCATTCTGCTATTGTCCAACTATTCAATTACAATTGTAGCTGAACATATTCTCAAGGTACAGTGGACTGAACAACAACAAAGGGTTTTTAAGTGCCCTTCCTAAAAATGAATTACCAACTTTTGTGATTAAAATACTATTAATGAATATGTGGAACTCACATACAAGTCACCTTTTTCCCCCACTGAAGGCTTTGATTACTTTGACAGAATAAGATATGGTAATGATACAAATTAGAAGGAAAAAAGAATTAAAAGGGTGTTTAACTCTGATGTCAGGCTGTCAATTTCCTATAGTGCTACCAATTTACAGATAGATGATTAAAATCGTTTCATTTTTAAATGTTGAATATTTTAAAGATTGAATGTGTTTCTGGGGGAGGAGAAAAGAAAGAAAAAAAATCCAGTATTCAAGTAATTAGGCATCCTTTTGTGAAAGTATTCAATTTGATGATAGGAAAAGATTAACATTTGAGTAATGAGGTCCCAAACTTAGCTTCATTGCTCCTGGAGCATCCTTTTATCACTGTTGTATCATATTATTGGGTGAAACTAATGCTATTTTATATATTGTCTATGTGCTATTGTTATTATTATTATTATTAATATGCAGCCTTATTTTAAATTGCATGGTTCCTTTACTGGCACTCAGAGCAAGATTTCAAATGTATTCTGTCACATAGCACACATTTATACAAGCCAAGCATTCAAATAGTTCCTTTTTCCTCCCTCCCTCACTCACTCCCTTCCTTCCTCCCTCCATCCCTTCCTTCCTTCCTCTCTTTCTTTCTTCCTCCCTTCCTTCTCTCCTCCCTTCCTTCCTCCCTTCCTTTTTTCTTTCCTTTCTTCCAGCACTAAAACCTAAGAAGTTCAAGTGACTTCCTCATTACCACAGAGCAGCAAAGTATCATAGGCCAGGTATCAACCCAAGATCCTGGAATTCAAATCTGATGTTCTTCCTACTATGCCACTGTGCCTTCTTTGATATTCTTTTAGCTAATAGCATGACCTGGGACAAGTATCAATCGCTCAACTTCTTAGTTTCCTCATCTTTAAAATGAGAAAGGCAAACTATATAATTCCAGGAATTGCATTTTAGTTATCACTGTGTTGGTTTTCTTAGATATTGAGCTATGCAGGTGTGATTGCTGTGAAGAGATTCATGTGTTATCTTCATCCAAATTGATAAAAGATCATATCAAAAAAAGGGAAAAAAACTAAATTGTAAGAGAGATGCTGTCAGTACATAGAGGGGAGTTGGCATAGGGTCATAGCTCAAATGCCATTTATTTTAGCCTTGGTATTTATTAGCTATTGAGTTATCTATACTTGGGGGGAAGGTATATAATTTAATTAATTATTTAAAATGTTAATTGAGTTGTTTTGATATTTTGGAATATATTGTACTACAAAAATGTATACATGGAAATTATTGTTTTTTCTCTTCTGCCTGACAGTTAGCTTAATATTTTACAATTAAACAACACAAAAACCAATGAATAGCCACTGAGCAAACTGTAAGTCATGATATCTCATGTATGTATAAAAATGGGTATTTTCTAATGTTTTACCTTTTTTATTTCATTTAACCATCACGGTAATATTGTAATAATATTTCTTTTTTATAAAACACTTAAGGATCATGAAGTACTTCACATACATTATATCATTTCATCCTCACAACTGCCTTATGATAAAGATATAATTATTTTATTTTATAGACAAGATTATTGAGATTCAGAGAAGTTGTGATTTTCTCATGATCTTTATGTTATTGTTGTTGTTCCACCATTTTCAAAGAGGACCAAAAACATCAGAAATGGTCTTGATTTGTGCATGAATTGGATTTAAGTGAGGTGGAGTTGCACAAAATAATGAGCCTCATTCTCTCTTCCAGAGTCATTGAAGTTCAGTGGCAAGACAAAAGTCAGGATGACTGGTGATGGCCAGGGAATGACATGGATTACCTTGGCATCTTTCATATCTAACCAAGATCTAAGTCTTCCAAGCACCTGCTTCAGTTACCTTCATGGCCTTTGGAACAAATTGTACTCATTTAGCATTTCACCAGGGGAGGTCTTTATGTGCTTGTAGTAAACATTTCCCTAACTCCCCCAAACGTTTAAGGCCTTTTTGGTTACCCTCAATCTGGTTTTGTCTGCCTTCAGAGACAGTTTTATCAGTGTATGGCTGCCTGAATTTCTTGGAGACACAGTTAAGAATTGGATAAAACATAGACACCAAAAATTGATGAGCAGCCCTAAAAAGGATTTGGCAGACCCTCCTACCAGAATTGTTATTCTTCCCCGAACACCCCATACACCCCAGCAGATGGTTCCAATTCCTGAGCTCTTTCCACAATTGCAATTTTTAAATCAAGAAAAATTGCCTTGATAATGTGGGCTGGGTGGGGTGGGAGTGGGGTGACTAGGAGAATATAGGTGAATTTTGATGCATATTAACATCCGTTTTCACATAGACTCAAGTGGATAGCCACATATTTCTCATCCAAAAATCATCTAATAGTGAGTCAATAAGAATTTATTAAGCACATAGTACATGCAAAGCACTGAGCTAAGTTGTTTTATGTATTGTAGCAGCTAAAATACCAAGTTCACACACATATAAATTTGTTATTTTTTATATAATATATATTATATATAAAATGGGGAAATGTGGGAGATTCTTTTTGGAATGGGAATTGGAAAATTAGGAAAACAAGATGAGATCTAAATCTAGTCTTGGAGGCTAGGATGATTAGCTCTTTAGAAGACACAGGGGAGAATCAGTAAAAATACACAAATTTGGGAGATAAAATATTTTATTCCAGGAACCAGGAGTCCAGAATTCCTATATCTTAGAATATCTATAGGAAAGTAAGATGGAAAAATACATGAAAGGTAATAAGGAATCTAGTCATAAAGGACTTTAAAAGTGAACAGAATACTCTTGTGCATTAATACATGACAAGATGATCACGTGCACACACACACACACACACACACACACACACACAAACCACCTAGAAGGACATATATGAAATGATGCAAAGGAAAGGGAGCAGAAGCAAGAGAATCTTGAACACAGTAACAACATTAATGTGTGTTGATCTACTGTGAAGGACTTAGCTGTTATCAACAATACAAGAATCCAGGACAATTCTAAGGGACTCATAATGAAAAGTATATCCAACACTATAGAAGGACCATAGTTTATTTAAAGAGCAAAATATATCATTCTTCACATTATTTCCTTCACGAATATTTCTCAAGCATATGCAATATGTATCTTGTTTCACAATGTGACAAATGTAGAAACATGTAAGGTATAATAATATATGTATAATCTATCATAATACCTGCCTTTTGGGGAGGGGTAAAGGGTGAGAAGAAAGGAGAGAACTTGCATTACAAAATGTAAGAAACTGAATATTAAAAATTGTATCACCATGTAATCAGAAATAAATAAATAAATAAATGACTGAATGAATAAATAAATAAATAAATGAAAAGAAATTATATCAAGACAGTTTTCACTAATAGTTTCTCAGAATATGGTAGCCAGGTTCTTGTTTTGGATCATGGCTTTCAAGTATTCCAAAAATTCTAAGATTACCTGTCATGCATCTATTTTAAATTTGATTATTTTTCCAGTGAGATGTTTACTATTTTATTCTATTTTTTCATTTTTTATTGTATTTTTAAAAAATTTTCCCTTCTGTTTATTTAGAATATTTTCCCATGGTTACATGATTGATGATTCCCCCTCACCTCACTCTTTCCTCCCCACCTCCAAGGCTGACAAGTGAATCCACTGGGTTACACATATATCATTATTCAAAACCTATTTCCATGTTATTCATATTTATAATAGAGCTATCTTTGAACATCAATACTCTATCATATCCCTATCGAAATATAAGTGATCAATCATATGTTTTTCTTCTGCATTTCTGTTTCCACAGTTCTTTCTCTGGATGTGGATACCATTCTTTCACATAAGTTCCTCTCAATTGACATGGATCATTGCATTGCTGCTAGTAGAAAAGTCTGTTACATTTGATTGTGCCACAGTGTATCATCTCTGTGTACAATGTTCTCCTGGTTCTGCTCATTTTGCTCTGCATCAAATCCTGGAGGTTCAGTTCACATGGAATTCCTCCAGTTCATCATTCCGTTCAGCACAATAGTATTCCATCATCATGAGATAACACAATTTGTTAATCCATTCCCCATTTGAAGGACACTCCCTCATTTTTCAATTTTTCAATTTTTTTCCACCCCAAAGAGCACAATTATAAATATTTTTGTACAAGTCTTTTTCCTTATTAATTCTGTGGGGTACAAACACAGCAGTGGTATGGCTGAGTCAAAGGGCAGGTATTCCTTTAAATCCCTTTGGGCATAATTCTAAATTGCCTTTCAGAATGGATGTCCCAATATTGCCACATCCCTTCCAACATTTATCACTTTCCTTTGCTGCAGTATTGGACAGTTGGCTAGGTGTAAGGTGCTCAGAGTTGCTTTAATTTGTATTTCTCTAATCAGGAGGGATTTAGAACACGTTTGTATGTGCTTATTGATAGTTTTGATTTCATTGTGTGAAAACTGCCTATTCATGTCCCTTGACCATTTGTAGATTGGGGAATGGGTTGATTTTTGTAAATTTGACTTAGTTCCTTATATTTTGGGAAATTAACCTTTGTCAGAGAGTTTTTTTAATAAAAATATTCTCCCAGTTTGTTGCTTTCCATTTAATTTTGGTTGAATTGATTTTGTTTGTACAAAACCTTTTTAAGTCAATAGAATCAAAGCAATTCATTTTACATTTTTAATGTTCTCTATCTCTTACTTCATCTTAAATTCCTTCCTTTCCTACAGATCTGACAGGTATACTATTCTATGTTCACCTAATTTATTTATGATTTCACTCTTTATATTTAAGTCATTTACCCATTCTGAATTTATCTTGTTATATTTATTGTGTTTTTATTACTTCCTTATGTCTCATATAGTCATTAGCTTTCATTTGTCTAATTCTAATTTTTAGGAGGTTGTTTTCTTCATTGAGCTTTTGTACTTCCTTTTTCCATTTGGATAATTGTACACTTTAATTGTTGTTTTCTTCACTGGATTTTTGTGTCTCCTTTTCCATTTGGCCAATTCTAGTTTTTAGAGAGTTTTCTTCAGAAAATTTCCCTCCCAACCTATTGAATCTTTCATTTCTTTTCTCATTTTTTCCTTTACCTCTCACTTTATTTTTAACTTGTTTCAGGGCTCATCTGGGAATTTGCTTTGGGACTGACATCCTTACACACTTTCATTTGAGACTGCACATTTTTCTGTTTTGGCATTGGTATACTCACCCTTTATATTGAAGTTCAACTCTATTCCTCACCAAGTTACTTGATTACTTTAGGCCTCAGTTCACCATTTGTAAAATGAAGGGTTTGGACTAAACAGTCTTTACAAGCCATTTGTTTTCAAATCAATGGTCTACAATTCTACAACTTTGGTTCTTTAGCAGTTAAATTTTTAAACACACACATATACACACACAAAACACAAAAACAGGATTCTTATTCTTTCTTTATTTGAAAGACTACTTTCAATCAAACTTCAGTTCTAATACTCAACTGGGTGTCTTTTGATTCATCATTTACTTTCTTTAGGCATCAACTTATTTGCCTGTGAAAGTTAATACAATGATTCTCAAGCATTGCCACTTCACAGGATTTCTGAAGATTATGTAAGAATGATAATGTACAATGAAAGCACTTTGTAACTAACAGCTTTTCTTCTACTGTCGCAATGCTGTGTGTACTCAGATATAGTCAAACCTGGGTAATTGATGGTTTCAGAACTCAATTAAATTTGGTATTTGAAGCATTTTGACAAGAAAAAATGTTGTAATATTTGACACTGGCTTGGCATTTATCATGCTTGCTAGAAATTTTTTCATGTCATTATCTTGGAAATCATATGCCCATTTCAGCTGAAACAAAGGATCAATGTTATTTCAGGAGCATAAATAAAAGCTTAAGTATGAGGAGGTACAGGAACTTTAAAGGGAGCAGCAACAGCTAGTGGCAGAGAAGTTCTTCAGGTGGGGAGGTGGCAAAGGACAATGTCCTAATTTCATTAATCAAGAAAATGTTTGTAAAATGTGTGGAAGTACAAATTTTATGGTAAAACAACACCCCCAAAATCTTTAATAAGCAGAATTGTAAAACAATTAAATGATCAGACCACTTCCCATTATAGAGGAATTTTGAAATGCAGACAAAAACAAACATCTTTCGTTAGGTATCTTGTGGATTTTGTGCCTGGTAAATTGCAGGCTGGGTTTAGTGGTAAGAGACGGAAAAGAGAAAGAGAAAGAACTCAAGAAGGACTGTTTCCCTCAGATATTATGGAAAGAAGCTGTCCTTCTAGGCAATAACACTTCTCCTTCCCACCTTCTCCTCAGGTCATGAACTCCTCTAAATACAGGTACAGTTATGTGAAAATAATTTTATTTAATCTAATTATATATTTGTGTGTGTGTATATATGAACATATATACAATTATTAATGTTCATTTAGTAAAATACAATTCCATGAATGTCTTATAAAATCTGAGTTTTCTAGGTGTCTTGAATGGATTAATTCAATTTACATTATTCCTTATGGAAGAAATTCATTTTGCACTTGACCTTTTTGTTATTTGATCTGAATTCTGGGAGAAATTAATGATGAGTACTATGGTACCACTGTATTCAAAACTAATTTTTTCTCTTTTCAGAATGGAAGCTGGTATAGAATATGTGAGCTGACAAATCTGTATGGATGATCCTCCTTTGACTATGGAAATATTCCATTGCCTTTGTTATTTCTCACCTACTGTGTGCTTTGTGTACTTGGCTTACCCATTTATCTAGGACTATGATTCAAAATGAATTACCTGCAAAAAGACCAGGTTTATCCTTATCTTCAAACTCTAGGGCAATTTTCCTTAATTTAGGCCTACATGATAACTTTTATTGACACTGACTTATCTGAACATATTATCGGATTGTCTTAAATGCTTCTTAAAATACTGAGTTTTGTCTGTGCTTAATTTCCTTTTTTTTCCTGTAGTGTCTCTAACCCAGGGCAAAGAGATACAGGTACCAGTATGATTCACAAGTGTTCTTGATTATATTTCTTCATGCTTAAAAATGTCAGAGAAGAAATATGCAATAAATAATAATGTGGATACAAACATCCACCAGCAGCGGCAGCTTACCACTTCAGGGCTATTAGAAGGGTCCCGAGAGTGGCAATACAAATCCATGTTGGTAAGCCAATCACAATTTTAGAAAAAAAGTGCCTTAGCTGGCCCTGAACTCTATAAGACTAGTGACAGCCAGCCTACATTCTCATTTTTTTCTTGACAATACTTGTGATTTGATTTATTCCATTATTTTCACTATGACCCTTTGGTTGTCACTTAAATGGCAATACTATTGATGGATATAAAATGTAACATATCTTACTGTTCTTTAGAGACCAGGTTTTGGGGACATAGTTGTGATTTTTAAAGCCTAGAGATAATATTGATAACTTTGGCAGGAAAACTGAGAAAAGCAAAGAGTAATAATTATAAGAGTGAGGATAAAGAAGGAATAAGAAAGACAGAAGAAGGAAGGAAGGAAGGAAGGAAGGAAGGAAGGAAGGAAGGAAGGAAGGAAGGAAGGAAGGAAGGAAGGGAGGGAGGGAGGGAGGGAGGGAGGGAGG
>NC_058133.1:338895111-338955571 GCF_016433145.1 Gracilinanus agilis | reverse complement strand
GGGAGGGAGGGAGGAAGGAAGGGGCAGAAGTTGTGGGGAGCTGCTTTTTTTATATGTCAACACTAACATAAGAGTAGAGCTTAGTTCCCTTGCCAAGTCATATGAATTATAGCTCTGTAAAGAGCTTATTAACATTGAATTCTACTCTATTCCTAAATTAATTTAGATTTAAATGTAGACAGATTACACAGAAAAACCCAAATTCATATATCTATTTTTTAACAGTAGGCCTACTTTATCCTTTAACCCCCTTAATATCCAAAGGTTATTCAGTAAATTATTACCATTTATATACCACATTTCTCAGCATGATTTATACTTTATTTTTTGCTCAATCATTATCCTTGTTGTGTGTGTATGGCAGGGGGCAGGCAAAGATGGGAGGGAGGGTATAACACAAAGCACTGAAAGGAAGGCATCTTTTTAATACACATAAATTAATAGAAATTTCCATTTTGATTTTCATTTCAAGCTGGGAAGACAGATGTATTTAGAGGAGAAAGCCACTGAGCTCAAATTCCTCTTGCACCCAGCATTACTCTTGGGGCAAATCTGCTTTCCTTTCATTCCAAAAAATTCACAAATTGCTTTGGTATGGAGGCCAAAGAGGGTCAAAAGAAAATTCAATTACTCATATCACCAGAATAAATGCATACATGTTGAGGCTGTAGTTACTTGGTTAGCTAAGTGGAGGATCATTATCAACCAGAAGATTACATCATGCATGGGTCAGAGCCATATCTTTTAGAGTTTTATGTCCTTTTTCCAAGAAAGACATTTCTCTTCTCAGCTTTCTTATGGTAATATGATACATTTCCATAACATATCTTGAAAGCCATTTCACCTAAGTTCTGCTATATGCTAGTTTTTAGACCTGAGTCTGATGGCAATTCTATGTTACATTGGTCTCATTGACACATCATGTTGTGTCATGCGTAGTGTGACAAATCAGACATCAGTATATTTCTTGACATATAAAACTGTGAAAAGAAATAGATCTCTGATTTCTCTAGTTTATTGACTCTGTAAATCATGCAAACATACATATATAAAAATATTTAAAATAGTTTATAGGTGGCTTCCTACTTCATTAGGAGCAAAAAAATTGTTCTGAATTTGTACTCTTTAACTAATGACTATAAATCTGACACATTTCTGATAATGAAAAATCATATGATAAAAATAATGAGAGGAAGAAAATCATACTTTATAGCTAGAAATAATGTTAAACGTCATCTAATCTAACTCCATGATTTTAAAAGTTAAGAAAACTGAGGCTAAGAAAGATAAAGTGATTCACCCAAAGTCATCCAGATAGGAAGTGGCAGAGTCAGAATTTGAACTTAAATTCTATGATTCCAATTTAAGTCAATTTTCCACTGTACCAAACTGTCTCCCATGACAATAACTCAATGCAGTATCTTATACCTGCTAAGTTCTTCATAAATAAATATAATGTATCTTCTCAATGAAGAAACTGAAAATGTAATTTAATATGAACTTTTCTCATTTGATTCATATAGCTCTGCAAATAAGGAATGGTAGGAAATTTTAATATTTTTAGATATTGAAATGGTCCATATGTAAAGATTTTAATTTTCTATTTTTTTTAAACCCTTGTACTTCGGTGTATTGTCTCATAGGTGGAAGATTGGTAAGGGTGGGCAATGGGGGTCAAGTGACTTGGCCAGGGTCACACAGCTGGGAAGTGGCTGAGGCCGGCTTTGAACCTAGGACCTCCTGTCTCTAGGCCTGACTCTCACTCCACTGAGCTACCCAGCTGCCCCTAATTTTCTATTTTTAAGACACAGAAGGGACATGAAATATATTGTGTCCAGCCCTTTCATTTACTGTAAGTAAAGCAGAAATTATGGGGCAAAAAGGAATTAGAATCCAGCTCCTCCTTTCTGTCCAGAGTGGCTTTTGCTACTAGTTCAAATAAGATATATGTAAAATGTGTTGCAAAAGTTAAGGAAGTAGACTTCTGTGGGTGGAGCCAAGATGGAGGAGTAACTAGAACAGCAGCTCCATTTTATCACAAAAATCCTCTCCAACTAAGATTAAAATATTGTCACAAAATGAATACACGAATGAAAGAAACAACAAGGAGAAAGAATGAAACACCTTTCAAGAAAAGAAAAACCCAAAGGTAGGTAGAAACCCTCTGGGGAACTGAGGGGAGAAGGAAGAG
Organism: Gracilinanus agilis; assembly: GCF_016433145.1. Lineage (NCBI taxonomy): Eukaryota > Metazoa > Chordata > Mammalia > Didelphimorphia > Didelphidae > Gracilinanus > Gracilinanus agilis. The sequence continues at coordinate 338,953,380 of NC_058133.1, read as the reverse complement.
CTAGCAGGAAGTTATAGCAAGGAGTGAAGAGCAAGCCAAGAAAAAAAAAAGAACCCCACCCTCACCTCCACCCCACATCCCACATCTACTCTCAAAGGTTCTGGACTTAAGCCCTCACTAACATTCATACCCTGAGATCCTGCCTGGGTCAATAATATTTCAAGCCAAACCACACTCCATGAAATATCTTATTGGAAAAAAAACAAGAGATCTAGAGAATAGATCTAGGAGAGAAATTTGAGAATTATTTGATTATCTGAAAGCCATGATGAAGAAAAACCTTCAGCATCATGTTATAAGAAATTATAAAAGATAACTGCCCAGAGATCCTTGAACAAGAAAATAAAATTGAAATTGAAAGAATTCACAGATTGAGGTCAGAAAGAAATCCTCAAATGACAATGTACAGGAATGTAATAGCTAAATTCAAGAGCCACCAAGCCAAGGAAAAAATACTTCACACAGCCATATAGAAAACAATCACATGCCACAGAGATACACTCAGGATCAAACAGGACTTAGTGGTTTCTACATTAAAGGATTGAAAGGCATGGAATATGATACTCAGGAAGGGAAAAGATTTGGATTTACAACCCAGACTCACCTATCCAGCAAAACTGAGTATATTCTTTCAGGGGGAAAATGGCATTCAATAAGATAGAAAATTTCAAAGCATTTCTGATGAATAAGGCAGACCTAAACAAAAAAAATTTGAAGTCCAAACAAGAGTCACAAGAAAAGCAAAAAAATGTAAATAAGAAAATTAAAGGGACTAATTAAGATAAAAATGTTTGTATTTCTACATGGGAAGAGGATTTCTGTAATTCTCAAAAATTACTCTTGGTAGTAGAGAAGATAGAAGGAATTTACTCAGAAAGAGGATGGATAAGTAAAGTGATTATGATGGTATGATGTATATAGTGATATTTGATGATATGATGTATATATAAATGTGATTATATTGAATGATATTTATGTATAATATGATATGTATGTATATGAATGATATATAAAAAATCAAAGGCTGAGAGTTGCACTGAGAGAAAAGGGAAGGGAGAGATAGGATAGGATAAATTATACAACAAAAAGAGGTGTGAAAAATCATTACAGAGAGGGAAATATGAGGGTGTTAACAGACAATGTTTAAACTATACTCTCATTATAACTCTCAGAGAGGGGAAAATGAGAATACTCAGTGGGACAGAAAATTCTATCACTCTACAGAGAAGTAAAAGGATAAAAAGAGAAGGGAAGAGAAAAGGAAAGAATTTGGTAATTGAAAGGAGGGGGAAGTGGAGGGAGTGACAAAAAGGAAAACACTGGTGATTAGGTACAGAAAGAAAGGGAACAGAGCAGGATCTAAAGAGGTAATATGATGGAGGGCAATACACACTTAGTAAACATAACTGTGAATGTGAATGGGATGAACTCACCCATTAAACAGAAGCAGAGAGCAGAGTGGATTAAAAACCAGAATCCTACTATAAGTTGTTTACAAGAAACACATTTGAGGCAGTGTGACCCACACAGATTCAAGGTAAAAGGCTAAAGCAGAATTTATTATGCATCATCTAAAGCAGAGGTCTGCAACCTTTTTGGCTGCAAGAGCCATAAACGCCACATTTTTTAAAATGTCATTTCATGAGAGCCATACAATATGTTTAACATTGAATACAAGTAAATACGTGCATTTTATGGAAGAACAACACTTTTAAAGTACAATAAGTCTCTGAACTATTTTTAACAACGTTATTATGTGCTAACCAATGATGAATAAAGTGCATTAATGTGACTTCTGGTGTTGCATGGTTTTGCTGATTATTAATCAAAATTATTTTGATTACTAATCAAAAAATAAGACTTAATGGGGCACTATAGTACTGATATAACTGCATACATACATATAAAACTCCTTCACACTAAGAAAATTGCTGAAATAAAGAGAGAAAATTTCAGGGAAGAATAATTTTTCCTCTCCCTCTCTCAAGTCAGGCAACAGGAGAAGAAAAAGCTGCCAGCCTGCTGGTTAAGCCATTTGGCCACATAAACTAAGTAGGAGATCAGGAGATCCCTACTTGAAAATATATATGACTTGTATGCAGGCATTAATAAGTAGTGAGGCAGGAGGGTACCTTTTCATGGAAAACTGGCCAGGACACATCACACACATTACCTGGTACAGGTGTTTATCAGTGCTGCCTACTCAATCATTCTGTATCAAATGAAACAACTACTGGGGAGAAATGCTTCTCACTAATGAAGCATATGTAAAGATGTAATCTGACTATAGTTCCCCTTTAAGAGCAGGTAGAAAAGTTAAAAACAATAATAATCCCACAAATAAGGAGTGCAGACCCCATGAATGCGCCGAGATAAAGCCATGTAAATCAGAGGCAGAGGGGTAGAGAATGTAGACAAAAGTGATCAATCACTATACAGAACCCCAAGATGTCAGTAACAGGTGTGGGTGTGGAAAGAGTAAAAGGAGGGCAGAAGGAGGAACACACAGCACACCTACCAAGCCAAACTAAAGACCAGGATTTGTCTGGTGTGGCAATATCAATGAGGGAGCCTTCTATCTTAGAAGATAGTTGCTGTACTGAAAGGATCACGTGACATATCACAAGATGCACAATGTCATGCATAAACTGTTAGTTACTGTGGCTCCTGCAGAAAGAGCCATATCTGGTCCTCAAAAGAGCCAGATATGGCTTGAGAGCCATACGTTGCCGACTCCTGATCTAAAGTAAAAAAAGCAGGAGTAACAATCATGATACTAGCCAAAACCAAAGTAGAAATTGATGTTATTAAAAGACATAAGGAATGAAAATACACTTTGCTAAAGGATAGTATAAATAATGAAGTAAAGTCATTACTGAAGGTGTATGCACCAAATGTTATATACCTGATTTCTAAAGAAAAATTAAAGGAGCTGAAGGAGGAAATAGCAAGACCATACTAGTGGGAGATTCAATTTTCTCCTTTCAGAACTAGATAAATCTAACCAAAAAATAAATAAGAAAGAAGGAAAGAAAGTAAATGAAATGCTAAAAAAAGTAGAATTAATAGATATCTTGAAAAAACTCAACAGGAATAAAAAGGATTATATCTTCTTCTCAGTAGCACATGGTACATATATTTAAGAGTAAATTGGTAGTACTTTAACAAAAGTGAGGATAACAGTTTGATAAAACATTTAGTTTAATTTGAGAAGTACAGATAGAAAATAAAAAGGAGGAAAGAGAGATTCTTACTCTAATACATTATTACTATATCTAAATTTCTAATCCTAACTAAAATTTCTAAAGAACCCTACTATAAATGTCCTCGAGGACAGTTTCTTCTGCCAGGCCTAATCTAACCTATTCTACCTAGAAATTTATTCACTATCTACCTATACAAATAAATATACAGTCACTAATCATGACCTCCTTAAATAAGGTTTTATCCTTCAACTGTCAGTAGTAAAACTCAGACAGATCCACCTCCTGCTCTCTAGAGGCAAAAGCCCGCGTGTTCACTAAGTCCTTCTTTATGTATCTTCCTTGTCTCCTAAGTAACAGAATCTTCAGCTCTCTCTCAAAGTTTCCTGTCAGCTCTGTTCTTCCTGCCTCTTAAAGACAGAGGGAGAGATTTAAAAAATCCCTTTAATATATACAAAGATTGACCATGTACTAGGTCAATTACTAAAAATTATAGTATCTGTTGGGGATGGAATACTATAGTGCTAAAAAGGAATAATTAACTGGATGAATTCCATATGAACTGGAAAGATCTCTAGGAACTGATGCAGAGTGAAAGGAGCAAAACCAGGAGAACAATTTACATAGGGACTGATAAACTGTGGCACAATTGAATGTAACTGACTTTTCTACCAGCTACAATGCAATGATCCAGGACAATCTGGAGGAACTCATGAGAAAGAATGCTATCCAGATCCTGAGAAAGAACTGTGGATTTCATGGGGATATGATTGGGGTTTTGATGCTGAAAGTACACTACTGCAAATATGGAAATAGGTTTTGAACAATGATGCCTGTATAAAGCAGTGGAATGACTTGTCAGCTCCAGGACTGGGGAGAGAAGGAGGGGAGAAGTTCATGAATCATGGAACCATGGAAAATATTCTAAATAATTTTTTAAAAAAAGAAAAAAGTTTAGAATGTAGCAGAAGGAGAAGTAGGGAAAAGAATAGGAGAAAGAGAAGGAGGAAGAGAAGAAGGAGTAGGAGTAAAAGGAAGAGGAAGAAGAGGAGAAGGAGGAATTTGAGGAGAAGGAGAAAGAGGAGGAGACAAAGAGAGGTGAAAAAGTAAAGGGAAGAAATACAAGAAAAAGGAGGAAAGAGAATTCTTGATATATTATCCCTCCAAATGATAAAATGTTTATAGTTAAAGGAACATGGGGAAAATGTATCCTTATTTTGTTTGTTTAAATATGGAAATGTTGTAGAACAAATATAAGACATAATTTAATCTATAAATGTCTTTCATTTTATATTCTATAAACACATAAGCACAGTTTGCTGATTGTAGCTGATGTTTACATTTCATGGATTAGCATTTTCTGGCTGATTACTGATCACTCTTCACTTCCTTGGTTTCTAAAGATCCAGGATTTCCTTAGTCTTGGCTCTCTTTCCATTGCTGTAGATATCAAACATCAAGAGACTTAGTAGAAAGTCTTCATGAGGAGACTTCCAGGTTAAGATAGCAGAAGAGTAAAAAGCAGCTGCTTAAACTCTCCTAACCCACACATATAGGACTCCTCAAGAGGACATAAAAACAAATCCAGAAGAATGAAGGGACCTCACAACAGGGCACAGAGTTGAAAGTACATGGGATCAGGGCATTTCCATGCTATAAGGGGGTGAAATAGCTCTCACTAAAATGTGAGCTGAGCAACTCCCTCCCCCCCACACTACCTACAGGGCCAAAGCCAGTGCACAAGAGTTAGAGCAAGTTTATGGCATCCACTAATTCATTGGCAGCTACCTGGGATCATCAGGGCCTGCTCCTGAGAGCAGCAAGACTTAAGACCCCAAGAGGCTTAAAAACTGGACTTTAAACACAGACCTTGAGCCCAGGCACAGAAGCAGGCATGGACTTGGACTCTCAGCCCAGGCACTGATCTTGGTTGGGAACCAGTGCAGAGCAGTGCATGACTGTGGAAGCAGCTCCCTGAGACTGTTAAAGGAGCTTTAGGCAGAGGAACAAGCAATGGGACCATGGGCGTGAAGTTAAACCTGAGAGGGCACTCAGCTAACAATGGCAAGCCAGTCACAAGAACCCCAAAAGAGAAAGATCAAGAAGAAATCTTTAATATTCAACAACTTTTACACAGAAAAAATCCAGGCAACAGAACAAACAGCAGAGGAGAAAAGACAAGTAATCATATCCAAACCTTCCCCAAAAAAATGAAAATTGGTCACAAGCTCTTGAAGAGTTCAAATCTGAGATTATGAGAAAGATGGAAGAGATTTGGCTAGAGAAGTGGGAAATATCTCGAAAGGAAATTAACAGGTGAAAAGACAGAAACTCCCAATTGGAAACCAAAGTTAAACCGCTAAAAAACAGGAGGGTCCAAACCGAAAAGGAAAATCATTAGATTATAAGAGAAAACCAGTATCTAAAGACCAGAATTGGGCAAGTAGAAACCAATGATCTATGAAGACCACAAGAACAAGTACAGCAAAGTCTAGACTGATAAAATAGAAGTGAACATGAAATATCTCACTGAGAAATCGAAAGATCAAGAAAACTGGTCTAGAGGAGACAATCTGAGAATCATTGGTCTTCCTGAAAAAGCAGAAATTAATAGAAATTTGGACTCCATAATAAAAGAATTTATTCAGAAAAACTGCCATGAAGTTCTACAATAAGAGGGCAATATAGACATTGAAAGGATCCATAGATCACCCTTTACATTAAACCCTAAAAAGACAACCGCAGGAATATAAGAGCCAAATTCAAGTGCTTCCAAGAAAAAGAAAAAAAAATATTACAAGAAGCCAGAAAGAGACAATTCAGATATCAAGTAGCACCAATCAGGATCACACAGGATCTGGCAGCCTCCACACTACAAGACTGCAAGGCTTGGAATATGATATGCAGAAAGGCAAGAGAACTGGATCTACAACCAAGGATCACCTACCCATCAAAACTGACTATATACTTCCAGGGGAATGTATGGACATTCAAAAATATAGAAGATTTTCAAGTATTTGCACAGAAAAGACCAGGACTAAATGTAAAGTTCGATATCCAACCACAAAAACCAAGAGAAACATGAAAAGGTAAATAAGAAAAAGAGGAGAAAGAAAGAAAACTCTTATTTTTAAATTTGTCTTTCTAAGGGCTTTAATAAGATCTAATTATTTGTACTCCCATTTGGAGAAATGTTATGTGTAATTCTCTGTAGTGAACTGTATTCACTATTATAGTATCCACTACTGTAATAATTAGAAGAATTATTCACAGGGAGAGGTTGGAGTACTAAATGGTCTAAGATGACATAGGGGGTGGGAAAGAGGGGAGTGAATAATAGATGGCACCAAGAGAAACTGAAAGGATTCAGGAGGAAATGTTGGGCAACTACTTCCTCCCAAGATGGATCCTCCAGTTTCCCTCAGAAAATAAAGGGAATAATTCCTTCCCCTTCAACCCTTGCCTAATTCTTCAATACAATGATTCTCCAAAGGGTTTGATTAGGTAACAAAGGGATTTATTAATGCTCATGGTTGGTCAGGAAGGAGAGAGGGGTATGGGATTTCTGACAGCCACTAGGGAGAAACTCAAGATGGGGGAGGATCACAGAAATTGGTTAGACTGAGAGATGACCTGCTTGTCTCAGATTTGGAAGACTTGACTGCTTTTAAAGTAGAGGGTATACTAAAGGGATAGTTTGAATTCAAGCATGTTCTACTTGCCTATTGGGAAAACTAAACCCACAAATTCTATTCACTAAGAACCCAAAGCCACCCTGCCTCCCAGAGCACCAGGAAAACAGGCAGGGAAACAAGGAAATAACATGAAGAAGGTCAGGGAGAGGTTCAGAGAAATTAGCTAGGTTCAAATTGTCCAGAGACAAAGCACAGGTCAAAAGCAAAACTGAAAGCCAAGAAGAGCTCTAGTTAGTCTTTCTGCTCTGTTCAAGCCTCAACCAACTGACTCCTCTCAGAATTCTAAGGCTTCTAACTGCCAGAAGTTTTTAGTTAGCCCCATGCAAGAGAAAAAACCTCTCCTGCAACTTTTGTATTATAGTCTGCTCATTTGTCTTTCGAAAATGTGCACCTCACAACATTTTCTGGTTCCTAAGATCTTCGGGGTTACTACTCTTATTCTAAGCTAAATTCTAACTAAGCTCTTATCCCTATCTATGTTCTGCAAAATAAGAAAAAGGGTTATTATCCTAAACTAGGCTAAGACTAGACTAAACTAAAACTAATATGGGTTATGGGAAAGGCATAGGAAAGGAATGCGGGTTTTGTTTTGCAAAAATTTTGAACAGAAAGGAAAAGTAGATTAAGTGCAAACATTCACTAACATTCTTAAAGCTTGCATTTGCTAACTAAAACAAATAAATTCTATCTATGTATCTATCTTATTTTATGAACTAACAACAAAAGTATTAACTAAGAAAAAAATTTCTGCAATCTAAGCTAATAAATACTAATTTACTTTTTAAAGTTAGTATATGAATATGTTAGAACACTTATGCCTATGTTAGAAACTTTAGTAAGACTAAGTAAGACTATAATTATTTGAAAGTCTTTTGGTTAAACCATAGACTTAAGCTTTGTAAAATATATACAAAGAAAGTTTAGAAAATTCTGTCCCTCTTCTAACTTATCGAACTAACTGCCCTTATGTGTTAGTAAAACTTAATGCTGAGGGTTAGTAAGCAAAATTTACATATTTACATTTTTACAAGAAATTTCAGGTGATTTGAGTAGAAGATGTCTGAACCAAAGTAAGAGGAAAACTCTATGCCAAGGCAGACAAGCTCTTCTCTCTTAAGTGTAAGTTTATGTTTCACATGTATATATAAAGTCAGAAAAATGTTCTATGTGTTGTCTAGTGTGACCTACCTGTGTAAGGAAGTGTTACATACTTACTCCAAAGGATTCTGCAAGTGTATGTACTGCATGGATGAAATCTGAATGTCGGATGCAGTGAGAATTCTGTTGGGTGTAAGTTATGTTCTTCAAATGCTTGGGTCTAAACTGTTCCAATTCTCCTTTTCTCAGTGTGGTTGTTGCCCCATACAATCGGTGTATTTGGTCACGGATGTGTTTTGTAGTTCTCAGGTCTCCTGTCCTCGTGATGATCTGCGAAGTCATCAATGCCTTATTTGTGACGTTTGATGTAATCCTGCACTTTTCAACTTGCACTGGAACTGATGTTTTAGTGTCTTGACTTGTGTTTGATGTACCTGTGCATTTTAATATATACAATGGGAGGGAAGGTGGTCTACCAGTACCAGATATTAAACTATACTATAAAGCAGCGGTCATCAAAACAATATGGTACTGGATAAAAGACAGAAGGAAGGATTAGTAGAATAGACTTGGGGTAAGTGACTTCAGCAAGACAGTGTATGATAAACCCAAAGAGCCCAACTTTGGGGACAAAAATCCACTATTTGAGAAAAACTGCTGGGAAAATTGGAAAACAATATGGGAGAAATTAGGCTTAGATCAACATCTCACACCCTACACCAAGATAAATTCATAACGTGTGAATGACTTGAATATAAAGAGAGAAATTGTAAATAAAGTGAACACAGAATAGTATATTTGTCAGATCTCTGGGAAAGGAAAGAATTTAAAACCAAAGAAGAGTTGGAGAAAATTACAAAATGTAAAATAAATTATCTTGATTACATTAAACTAAAAAGGTTTTGTACAAAAAAGAAAACCAATGCAACCAAAATCAGAAGGGAAACAACACATTGGGAAAAAAATATTTATAACAAAAAACTCTGGTTCCGGGTTAAGATGGTGGCAGAGTAAAAAGCAGCTCTTAACCTCTCCTGACCGAAACATACAAGACTCCTCAAGGGGACATAAAAACAAGTCCAGACGAATGGAGGAACCCCACAATAGGGTACTGTGTGGAAGGTACATGGAAATCGGGACATTTCCATGCTATAAAGGGGTGAAACAGCTCTCACTAAATCGCAGGCTGAGCAAGCACCACCCCCAACCCCCTCCACACACACCACCTATAGTGCCAAAGCCAGCTAAAAAGAAATAGAGCAAGTTTGGGGCACCCATCGAATCATTGGCAGGTCCAGAGCCTGTTCCTGAGAGCATCAAGATTTAGGTCCCTAAAAAGCTAAAGAACGAGCACAAACTCTGAACGCAGAAACAGAACGCAGATGCAGGCGGAGGCACAGGTGGAGGCAGACACAGCCGCGAGCTAAGGCTGTGAAACCCTGAGTGGGGAACCAGTGCAGACGGGTATACGACTGTGGAAGCAGGGCCCTGAGACTTGTAAAGAAACCTCTGGCAGAGGATCAAGCAAAGGGGTCCACCAGGGGGCTTGACCTTGGAAAAAAACAGACCTCAGACCTCAGGAGCCAAAAGACCACAGACAGTCTCTGAGCACGAGGATAAAGCTGAGAAGCTGCTGGGCAAATGATGGCTACCCAGACTCAGGAAGTTCAGAAGAGAAAGATTAACAAAAAGAAAAAGAAGTCTTTAACACTCGACAACTTTTACACAGAGAAAATCCAGACAACCAAGCAAACAGAGGAGGAGAACAAACAAGTATCTGGACCCTCCTCAAATAAGGAAAACGGGTCACAAGCTATGGAAGAGTTCAAAAATGAGATTTTGAGGAAGATGGAAGAGATATGGCAGGAAAATAACAGTTTAAAATGTAGAATCTTGCAATTGGAAAGTGAGACTCAGAAATCAAATGAACTGATAAGCAAATTGAACACCAGAAATGACCAGATTGAGAAAGAAAATCAGTCCCTAAAGGCTAGAATTGAGCAATTAGAAGCTAATGATCTCTGAAGACAACAAGAACAAATAAAACAAAGTCAAAAGACTGAAAAAAATAGAAGGAAACATGAAATATCTCCATGAGAAAGTGACAGACCAAGAAAACTGGAATAGAAGAGACAATTTGAGAATCATTGGTCTTCCAGAAAAAACAGAAATTAAAAGAAACCTGGACTCGATACTAAAAGAAATTATTCAGCAAAATTGCCCTGAAGTCCTACAACAAGAGGGCAATATAAACATTGTAAGGATCCTCGACATTCGATACAGATAAGAAAACAGCCAGGAATATAATTGCAAAATTCAAGAGCTTCCAAGTAAAAGAAAAAAATCTTATAAGAAGCCAGAAAGAAACAATTCAAATATCAAGAAGCACCAATCAGGATCACACAGGATCTGGCAGCCTCCACGCTAAAAGACCGCAAGGCTTGGAATATGATATTCAGAAAGGCAAGAGAGCTAGGTCTTCAACCATGGATCAACTACCCATCAAAACTGACTAAATATTTCCAGGGGAAAGTGTAGGAAATTGAATATTTCCAAGTATTTGCACAGAAAAGACCGGGGCTAAATGGAAAGTTTGATATCCAACCACAAAAATCAAGAGAAACATGAAAAGATAAATAAGAAACAGAGGGGAAAGAAAGAAAACTCATAAATTTTAAATTTGCCTTTTTAAGGGCCTCAGTAAGATCCAATTATCTGTATTACTATGTAGAGAAATGCTATATATAATTCTCTGTAGTGAACTCTATTCACTATTATAGTATTCACTATTATAGTAATCAGAAGAATAATTCACAGGGAGAGGGTGGAAAACTAAATAATCTAAGATGACATGGGGGATGGGAAAGAGGGGGTGAATAGTAGAGGACACCAAGAGAAACTTGAGTGAATAAGAAAAATAGGATATTCTATTACACACAAAGAGGGCATGGGAAGGAGAGGGGACAAATACTATTATAAGAAGGAGAGGAAGAGAGCATTAAGAGTTAATAATCAAACCTTATTCTCAGTGTAATCAACCCGGAGAGGGACAAGTAGCTATATTATCCATTGGGACATAAAACTCTTATCTAACCCTTCTGAGAAAGTCAGAAGGGATAAACCAAGGGGAGCAGGGGAGTGGGGAGGTCAAAAAAGGGAGGGGAGAAGAAGGGGGAGGGAATTCATTAGGCCTTTAAAAATAAAAAGAGGGGAATAATAAGGGAGGGGGTAGAAAGGGAAGTTAATCAAGGGAGGGGATAAGGGATACCGGCTTAAAGCAAACCACTGGTTTAAAAGGAAATAGTGTAAGAAGAAGGGGTAGGACTAGGGGAGGATACAAAAATGTCAGCGAATGCACAACTGATAATTATAACTCTGAATGTGAATGGGATGAACTCGCTCATAAAACGGAAGCAAATAGCAGAGTGGATTAGAAACCAAAATCCTACCATATGTTGTCTACAAGAAACACATATGAGGCGGGTAGACATACACAGGTTTAAGGTTCAGGGCTTGAGCCAAATCTTTTGGGCGTCAAATGGGAAAAAGAAAGCAGGAGTGGCTATTATGATTTCTCACAAAGCCAAAGTAAAAATAAATATGATTAAAAAAGACAGGGAAGGTCATTACATCCTGATTAAAGGCAGTATAAACAATGAGGAAATAACACTGCTCAATATGTATGCACCAAGTGGCATACCATCCGAATTCAAAAAGTAGAAACTGGCAGAGCTCAAGAAGGAAATAGAAAGCAAAACCATACTAGTGGGAGATCTAAATATTCCTCTTTCAGATCTAGATGAATCAAACCAAAAAATGAATAAGAAAGAGGTAAGAGAGGTGAATGAAGTCCTAGAAAAATTAGATTTAATGGATATGTGGAGAAAAATAAATAGGGATAAAAAGGTATACACCTTCTTTTCAGCTACACATGGTACATTCACAAAGATTGACCATGTTATGGGGCATAGAATCATTGCAAACAAAAGCCAAAGAGCAGAAATAATAAATGTAACCTTCTCAGATCATAATGCAATAAAAATAATAATTAGTAAGGGCACCTGGACAGGAAAATCAAAAACTAATTGGAAATTAAATAATATGATTCTCCAAAACCAATTAGTCAAAGATGAAACCATAGAAACAATCAACAATTTCATTGAGGAGAATGACAATGATGTGACATCCTATCAAACTCTGTGGGATGCGGCCAAGGCAGTACTCAGGGGAAATTTATATCCTTGAGTGCATATATTAACAAATTAAGGAGGGCAGAGACCAATAAATTGGGCATGCAACTCAAAAAATTAGAAAGTGAGCAAATTAAAAATCCCCAGATGAAAACTAAATTAGAAATACTAAAAACCAAGGGAGAAATTAATAAAATCGAAAGTAAAAGAACTATTGAATTAATAAATAAGACTAGAAGCTGGTATTTTGAAAAAACAGATAAAATAGACAAGGTACTGGTCAATCTAATTAAAAAAGGGAAAGAAGAAAACCAAATTGACAGTATCAAAGACGAAAAGGGAGACCTCACCTCTAATAAAGGGGAAATTAAGGCAATCATTAAAAACTATTTCGCCCAATTATATGGCAATAAATATAACAATTTAGGGGATATGGATGAACATTTACAAAAATATAAACTGCCTAGATTAACAGCAGAAGAAATAGAATACCTAAATAATCCCATATCAGAAAAAGAAATTGAACAAGTCATCAAAGAACTCCTTAAGAAAAAATCGCCAGGGCCTGATGGATTCACAGGTGAATTCTATCAGACATTCAAAGAGCAACTAATCCCAATACTATACAAATTATTTGATATGATAAGCAAATAGAGTCCTATCAAATTCCTTTTATGACTCAAATATGGTCCTGATTCCAAAGCTAGGGAGATCAAAAACAGAGAAAGAAAATTACAGCCCAAACTCCCTAATGAACATAGATGCAAAAATCTTAAATAGAATACTAGCAAAGAGACTCCAGCAAGTGATCAAGAGGTTCATCCACCATGATCACGTGGGATTTTTACCAGGAATGCAAATTTGCTTCAACATTAGAAAAACCATCCACATAATTGACCATATCAAAAAGCTAACAAACAAAAATCACATGATTCTCTCAGATGTTGAAAAAGCCTTTGTCAGAATACAACACCTATTCCTATTGAAAGCACTGAAAAGTGTAGGAATAGAAGGACCTTTCCTAAAAATAATAAACAGCATATACCTAAAACCATTAACAAAGATCATATGCAATGGGGATAAATTAGAAGCCTTCCCAATAAGATTAGGAGTGAAACAAGGATGCCCATTATCACCTCTATTATTCAACATAGTACTAGAAACACTAGCAGTTGCAATTAGAGAAGAAAAAGAAATTGAAATTATCAAACTAGGCAAGGAGGAGACTAAGCTATCACTCTTTGCAGATGCTATGATCGTATACTTAAAAAATCCTAGAGAATCAACTAAGGAGCTTGTAGAAATAATCAACAACTTTAGCAAAGTTGCAGGATACAAAATAAATGCAGATAAATCATCAGCATTTCTATACATTTCCAACATATTAGAGCAGCAAGAAGTAGAAAGAGAAACACCATTTAAAATCACCCTAGACAATATAAAATACTTAGGAATCAATCTACAAAAACAAACAGAGCAATTATATGAAAACAACTACAAAACACTTTCCAAACAAATAAAACTGGATCTAAACAATTGGAAAGCCATTGATTGCTCATGGGTAGGATGAGCTAACATAATAAAAATGACAATTCTACCCAAATTAATTTACCTATTTAGTGCCATACCTATCAAACTACCAAATATCTTCTTTACTTAATTAGAAAATCTATAACAAAGTTTATTTGGAATAACAAAAGATCAAAAATATCAAGGGAAATAATGAAAAAAAATGTGAAGGAAGGGGGCGTAGCAGTACCAGATATTAAACTGCACTATAAAGTAGCATTCATCTAAAAAATATGGTAATGGCTAAGAGATAGAGAGGAGGATCAGTGGAATAGACTTGGGTAAATGACATCAGCAAGACAGTGTATGATAAGCCCAAATAGCCCAACTTTTGGGATGTGAATTCACTATTTGACAAAAACTGCTGGGAGATTTGGAAAACAATATGGGAGAGATTAGGTTTAGATCAACATCTCACACCCTACACCAAGATAAATTCAGAAAAGGTGAATGACTTGAATATAAAGAGGGAAACTATAATTAAGTTAAGTGAACACAGAATAGTATACTTGTCAGATCTCTGGGAAAGGAAAGACTTTAAAACCAAGGAAGAGTTAGAGAAAATTACAAATTGTAAATTAAATGGTTTTGATTATATTAAACTAAAAAGCTTTTGTACAAACAAAAGCAATATAGTTAAAATCTGAAGGGAAACAACAAATTGGGAAAAATCTTTATAACAAAAATCTCTGAAAGAGGTCTAATTACTCAAATATACAAGGAGTTAAAGCAATTGTATAAAAAATCAAGCCATTCCCCAATTGATAAATTGCCAAGAGACATGAATAGGCAATTTTCAGGTAAAGAAATCAAAAGTATCAATAAGCACATAAGAAAGTGTTCTAAATCTCTAATAATTAGAGAAATGCAAATCAAAACAACTCTGAGGTATCACCTCACACCTAGCAGATTGAGTAAAATGAAAGAAGGGGAGAGTAATGAATGTTGAAGGGGACGTGGCATAATTGGGACATTAATGCATTGCTGGTAGAGTTGTGAACTGACCCAACCATTCTGGCTGGCAATTTGGAACTATGCTAAAAGGGCTATAAAAGAATGCTTGCTCTTTGATCCAGCCATACTATTGTTGGGTTTGTACCCCAAAGAGATCATAGATAAACAGACTTGTACAAAAATATTTATAGCTGCGCTTTTTGTGGTGGCAAAAAACTGGAAAAGGAGAGTATGTCCTTCAATTGAGGAATGGCTGAACAAACTGTGGTATATGCTGGTGATAGAATACTATTGTGCTAAAAGAAATAATAAACTGGAGGAGTTCCAGGTGACCTGGAAAGACCTCCAGGAACTGATGCAGAGCGAAAGGAGCAGAGCCAGAAGAACATTGTACACAGAGACTGATATACTGTGGTAAAATCGAATGTAATGGACTTCTGTACCAGCAGCAATACAATGACCCAGGACAATTTTTAGGGACTTATGGTAAAAAACGCTACCCACATTCAGAGGAAGGACTGCAGGAGAGGAAACATATAAGAAAAACCACTGCTTGAACCCATGGGTCAGGGTGGACATGATTGAGGATGTGGACTTAAAACTACCACACCAATGCAACTACCAGCAATTTGGAAATAGGTCTTGATCAAGGACCCATGACAAAACTAGTGGAAATGTGCATCGTCCATGGGTGGGGTGAGTGCGGGGGGTGAAGGGGAAAGTAGGAACATGAATCATGAAACCATGTTAAAAATGAATATTAATAAATGTTTAAATTAAAAAAAACTCTGACAAGGTTCTAATTAACTCAAAGATACAAGGAGTTAAATCAATTGTATAAAAAAATCAAGCCATTCCCCAATTGATAAATGGGCAAGGGACATGAATAGGCAATTTTCAGATAAAGAAATCAAAAGGATCAATAAGCACATGAGAAAGTGTTCTAAATCTCTAATAATTAGAGAAATGCAAATCAAAACAATAAAAATAGCAATGGAGAGTAATGAATGTTGGAGGGGATATGGCAAAATTGGGACATTAATGCATTGCTTTTGGAGTTGTGAAGTGATCCAACCATTCTGAATGGCAATTTGGAACTATGCTTAAAGGGCTATAAAAGATTGCCTGCCCTTTGATCCAGCCATAACATTGTTGGGTTTGTACCCCAAAGTGATGATAGAAAAACAGACTTTTACAAAATTATTTATAGCTGCGCTTTTTATGGTGGCATTCAAAATTAGAACTGGAAGGGACATCATTGATCATCTAGTTCAATTTATGCCTGAAAAAGAACGCCCATTATAACAAGTTCATAGGCACTTCAATCCTTGACTTGAATGTCTCCAATTGAGAGGGAGGGAGAGAATGAAGTTAATTATTTCTCTGTAGTCCATTCCACTTCTGGTGAACTCTAATTATTAGGGAATATTTCCTTCCATTAATCCTAAATTTTACTTTTTACAACTTCCACCTATAGCTCTAGTTCAGCTCTATGGGGTCAAGCAGAACAAGCTAATCCTTCTTGTAGATGGCAGCCTTACATTTTTTGGAACATAGATATCAAGTCTCTCCTAAACCTTGTCTTTTTTAGCTTCAAAATCAACAGAATAAATATCTGTCAGCTGAACCATATGTAACCTGACCTGGAAGATCTTGATCTTCCTGGTTTTTGTCATGTAGAAATCCTTCAATTTATCAATCTGCTTAAAATGTACTGAACATAGTAAAAGACTCTGGTTTTTAACCTGATCAGCATAGACTATACTACCATCATATCCCTCTGTAATTCCTTGCACCTATGCCTAAGATACATTAGTATTCTTTCCTACCATATTGTACTATTGTTGTGTAGTGGGCTTAATCTGCTAGATCTCATATATATTTTAAAATTATTTTTTCAGAAAATCTGTAGCCTCATAATTCCCTCCTATCTTGAACTTGAAGACATTCTTTATGAACCTATGATTAAGACTTTAGATTTATACCTCTTGAATTGCCACTTATTTAAGTAGAATCAATATTCTAGCCTATGGATATCTTTTAAAATCTTTAGCCTAGAATGAAATATGCAAGTTATACTTCTCAGCATCCTGCCAATTGTCAAATTTAGTGACATGTCACCTATTTCTTTAAGTAATTGACAAAATTGTTAAATAGCATAGATCCTTCAGTTACTTCATTGGAGACAAATTAATTAGCAATGATAAAATTTTTAATAACTAAACTTAGGCTCCAGATCATCCAAGCATAAATATCAACAATATAGAAATAGGTCCTAATCAATGACACATGTAAAACCCAGTGGAATTGCTCATTGACTATGGGATGGGGGTTCTAAATCCTTGCATTGATGATAATACTTGTCCTTCATATTGTTCATCATACACTTTTGTTGTTACTGCATACAGTGTTCTCCTATTTCTCCTCACTTCGCTTTTCATCAGTTCATGTAAGTTTTGCATGGTTGTTTATGATCATCCTGTTCATTACTTTTTATCATGCAATAATATTCCATTAAAACCATGTGCCACGACTTATGCAGTCATTCCTAATGAATGGATGTCTCGTAAATTTATAATTTTTTCTTTATTTTTATTGTCATGCAAAACATACTTCCATATTGGTCATTGTTGCAAGAACAAACTAATACATAACAACCCCCCCAAATAAAACCACAAATACACCAATGTGAATTCATCTCATTTACATTTCAGTTATAATTACCAACTGTATATTCCCCTCTATCTTATTTTCCCTTTTTGATCCCACTCTTTTTGCTTTCACTCTGTCCCTCCTCACCAATGTTTTGCTTTTTATCCATTCCCACTTTCTCCTCCATTCTATTACCACCCTCTTTTCCTTGTCTTATTCCCCTCCAAATAAGCTATAGGGTAAGATAGGATGCTATACCCCAATGAGTATGGTTGCTATTCCCTCTTTGAGCCATCTTGGCTCCCTCTGGTGTAACCTCCCAGTTTATAATTTTTTGCCATCACAAAAAGAACTGATATAAATATTTTTGTACAGGCTGGTTCTTTTTCCCTATATTTGATCTCTTGGAATACATTCTTAGCAGTTATATTGCTGGATCAAAGGACGTGAACATTTTTATGACCTTTTCAGCATGTTTCCAGATTGCTCTCCAGAATTGTATTATATTAGTTCATAGCTCCACCAACAGTTTATTAATATATCAATTTCCCTACAACCCCTCCAACACTCATCATTTTCTTCTTTTGATATATTAGCCAGTTTGATAGGTGTGAGGTAATACCTCAGAGTAGTCTTATTTATATTTCTCTAATTAAGTGATTTGGAACATTTTTTCATATGACTAAAGATAGTTTTTAAATTCTTCATCTGAGAACTGCTTGTTCATATTCTTTGACAATTTTTCAGCTGTTCATATTCTTTGACAATTTTTCAGCTGGGAAATACATTATCTTACAGATTTGATTCATTTCTTGGTATATTTGAGAAACATAGTCATTGTCAGAAAATCTTGCTATAAATTATTTCTCCTTATTTGTTGTTTCAATCCTAATATTGGGTACATTGGTTTTGTTTCTGTAAAACTATGATTCACTTCAAGAACTTAGCAGGATTCCTAGTTCTTCTAGGTCAACATTATGGAAAATCAGAAAAATGATCAAATGAACTTAATGTACTATGATATATTCATCTTCTTGACTAAGAAATTTAACTCCCTTTTTGTGACTATTTTTGCTATAATAGAATGTGTAAAGACGTATGGCCCATTTCTTTATACACTACTTTATTAGAGAGAAAATAATTTGATAAATACAACAGAACAAATAACCCGAGAAGAAATCAATGATGAAAAATATTTATGAGTCAGAGAGGAACATGTATATATGTAGATGTAGCAGGAAAGAGAAAAGTAACAGAACTAGTCATACTTCCATGTTGAATAGATTAAGGCACTTTACTGAATACTGAGGACACAATATTTCTATCTTTTTAAACCCTTACCTTCTGTGTTAAAATCAATACTGTGTATTGGTTCCAAGGAAGAAGAGGGGTAAGACTAGGCAATGGAGGTTATATGACTTGCACAGGGTCACACAACTAGGAAGTATATGAGGCCAAATTTGAACCCAGGACTTCCTATCTCTAGGTCTGACTTTTATGTCACTGAGCCACTCAGTTGTCCCCAGGATACATTATTTATAAAAAATACAAAGAAACTAAGGAACATAAGAACCTTGGAAGAAAATATTTAATGATTATTTAGTGATTTTTGCTAAGGTACATAGACTTAGCCCTATAGAGATCTGACCTGGTCAGTCAGAAGATATGCTATTCTGGGAGCATCTGTCAAGGAAAGGATAGAAAGTTCAAAACATAAATTCATTCAATTACCTAAACTATATAAATAAAAAACCAGCTCTAAATGCCAAATTCTATTCTACCAAATTCTTCTACATTTATGATAATTCATTTAGGTTTGAGATAACTAAAAAATGCTCAAAACTACAAAATTGTATATCAGTAATTGAAGGAATTGGTAGACACACATGGTACTATCATTGCTTTCCAAATTTAAGGTTAAGATTTTGACAGGATGATGAAGTCATGAAAAATAGACAGATAGCTAGGTAGAGTTTGTCAAAGATCAGTGTTTGGCTTACTGTGCTATAACTTGAGATATTAGAAGGATGAGACTTGAACAGAATCAATGTAGTTATCTCAAAAGGAAGGAATATAGTTTTTTGTGAATGACTGATCTCAAGAAAGGCTTTAAGCTAAAAAATAAAAATAAAAAGCAACCAGAGAAAAATGACCAGTGATAAGCTTTCAAACAGATAATGAAGCATTATTAAGACATAGAAAGGAGAATATCAGTATATTTTATAAAAAGGATAAGAGGAAGGTAGTGAGAAGGGAAAGACAAGTAAGAAAGGAAAGAGAAACAAATTAAATAGTAAGCAATAATTGATTGATGCATTGAGAAAACTGGTTGGGAAAGGTTGTAAAATTTTTAAATGCATATATGGCTATAAATTGTATTTTGACTAGATGCTTATGAAAGAAATGTAAAGAACCACAAGTAGATTTTAGAAGCAAGGCTAAAAATCTCAATTGTTGGAGGGAGTAGGGAAAACTGCAATTATATTATCATTAGGTATATGTCTCTTGCATTTAAAAACCAGTTGAAGATATTGGCAGCTAGGTGGAAAAAAGAGATAGAGTACCAGTTTAAAGTTAGGAAGTTTTTCCAGAGATAGAATCTGGTCTCACACATTTACTCTCTGTTTGACCTTGTGCTTCAGTTTCCTCATCTATAAATTAATTGGAGAATGAAATCCATTCCAGTACCTTTGTCAAGAAAACCCTAATTGGGTATATGAGTGAAAAAATGATTGAAACACAACAACCAGTAGCTTGTTTACATGTCAAGGCAATATTTGTATCATAGACAAAATTAGGTAGGAACCTTTACTTTCTCATTCTTAAAATAATTTTTGCAGTATTAGAAGTAATTTGTTTGGCTTTTTGTTTTTTCATTTTTAATTAACTAATTAAGAATATTTTCCCATGGTTACATGATTTTTGTTACTTCCCTCCCCTCCTCCTTCCCCTCTCCTGGAGACAATGAGCAATTCCACTGCATTTTACATGTATCATACTTCAAAAGCTATTTCTATATTATTAATATTTGCAATAGAGTGATCATTTAAAGTCAACATCCCCAATCATATCCGTATCAAATCATGTGATTAATCATGTATTTTTCTTCTGCATGTCTACTCCCACAATTCTTTCTCTGGTTGTGGATAGCATTATTTCTTATAAGTCTTTCAGAATGATCCTGGATCATTGCATTGCTGCTAGTAGAAAAGTCCATTACATTTGATTTTGCCACAGTGTATCCATCTCTATCTATAATATTCTCCTGGTTCTGCTCCTTTCACTCTGCATCAATTCCTGGAGGTCTTTCCAATTCACATGGAATTGCTCCAGTCCATTATTTCTTTCAGCACAATAGTGTTCCATCACCATAGAATACCACAATTTGTTCAGCCATTCCCCAATTGATGGACATGACCTCATTTTCCAGATTTTTGCCACCACAAAGAGTGCAGCTAATAATATTTTTATATAAGCATTTTTCATTACTCTCTCTTTGGGGTACAAAACCAGCAGTGGCATGGCTGGACCAAAGTGTAGGCAGCCTTTTAAAGTCCTTTGGGCATAATTCCAAATTGCCTTCCAGAACAGTTGGACCAATTCACAAAGCCACCAGGAATGCATTAGTGCCCCAATGTTGCCAAATCCCCTGCAACATTTATTACTTTCCTTTGCTGTCATATTGGCCAATCTGCTAGGTCTGAGGTGGTATCTCAGAGTTGTTTTGATTAGTATTTCTCTGCTTATAAGCAATTTAGAACACTTTTGCATGTGATTATTGATAGTTTTGATTTATTTATCTGACATTTGCCTATTCATCTCCCGTGCCCACTTATCAGTTGGGCAATGGATTGATTTTTGGTACAATTGACTTAATTCCTTATAAATCTGAGAAATTAGAACTTTGTTAAAGGTTTTCTTTATAAAGATTTTTTTCACCAATTTACTTCACTTCTAATTTTGATTACATTGCTTTTGTTTGTGCCAAAACTTTTAAATTTAATGTAATCAAAATTATACATTTTACATTTTATAATATTCTCCATCTCTTACTTGGTCTTAAATTCTTTCTTTTCCAATAGATCGGATACTATACTATATTAACCAAATTTAATTATAATTTCTTTTTTTATATTTGTCATTTACCTATTCTGAATTTATCATGGCATAAGGTGTGAGATGCTGACCTAAACCTAATCTCTCCCATACTTTTTTCTAATTTTCCCAGAAATTTTTGACAAATAGTGCGTTCTTGTCCCAAAAGCTGGGATCTTTTGGTTTATTCTATACTATCTTGCTGAGGCCACTTACCCCAAGTATATTCCACTAATATTGCCTTTTGTCTCTTAGCCAGTAAAAAAATTGTTTTGATGATCATTGTTTTATAGTACTGTTTAAGATCTGGTACTCCTAGGCCCCCATCATTTACATTTTTTTCATTAGTCTCTTGATATTCCTGATCTTTTGTTTTTCCAAATGAACTTTGCTATAATTCCTTTTTCTTTTTTTTCAATTTCTTTTTTCTTTTTTAAACATTTATTAATATTTTTTGAAAAGTTAACATGGTTACATAATTCATGCTCTTATTTTCCCCTTCACCCCCAGAGTTCCCCCTCCCCACAATGGCAGATGTGTATTTCCACTGGTTTTAACATGTGTCATTGATCAAGACTTGTTTCCAAATTGTTGATAGTTGCATTGGTGTGGTAGTTTTGAGTCCACATCCCCAATCATGTCCTCCTCAATCCATGTGTTCAAGCAGTTGTTTTTCTTCTGTTTCCACTCCTGTAGTTCTTCCTCTGAATATGGGTAGCATTCTTTTCCATAAATCCCTCAGAACTGTCCTGGGTCATTGCATTGCTGCTAGTACAGAAGTTCATTACATTCTACTTTACTACAGTGTATTGGTCTCTGTGTACAATGTGCTTCTGGCTCTGCTCCTTTCGCTCTGCATCAGTTCCTGCAGGTTTTTTCAAGTTCACACGGAATTCCTCCAGTTTATTATTCCTTTGAGCACAATAGTATTCCATCACCAGCATATACCACAATTTGTTCAGCCATTCCCCAATTGAAGGACATACCCTCCTTTTCCAGTTTTTGCCACCATAAAAAAGCACAGCTATAAATATTTTTGTAAAAGCCTGTTTATCTATGATCTCTTTGGGGGCACAAACCCAACAATGCTATGGCTGGATCAAAGGGCAAGCATTCTTTTATAGTCCTTTTAACATAGTTCCAAATTGCCAGCCAGAATGGTTGGATCAATTCACAATTCCACCAACAATGCATTAATGTTCCAATTTTGCCACATCCCCTCCAGCATTCATTATGCTCCCCTTCTTTCATTTTAGCATATCTGCTAGTTCTGAGGTGATACCTCAGAGATGGTTTGATTTGCATTTCTCTAATTATTAGAGATTTAAAACACTTTCTCATGTGCTTTTTGATATTTTTGATTTCATTATCTGAAAATTGCCTATTCATGTCTCTTGCCCATTTATCAATTAGGGAATAGCTTGATTTTTTATATAATTGGTTTAACTCCTTGTATATTTCAGTAATTAGACCCCTGTCAGAGTTTTTTGTTGAAAAGATTTTCTCCCAATTTGTTGTTTCCCTCCTGATTTTAGCTACATTGTTTTTGTTTGTACAAAACTTTTTAGTTTAATATAATCAAAACCATTTAATTTACATTTTGTAATTTTCTCTAACCATTGCTTAGTTTTAAAATCTTTCCTTTCCCAGAGATCTAACAAGTAAACTACTTTATGTTCCCTTAACTTATTTATAGTTTCCCTCTTTATATTCAAGTCATTCACCCATTCTGAATTTATCTTGGTGTAGGGTGTGAGATGTTGATCTAAACCTAATCTCTCCCATAATGTTTTCCAAATTTCCCAGCAGTTTTTGTCAAATAGTGAATTCATGTCCCATAAGTTGGGCTCTTTGGGCTTATCATACACTGTCTTAATGATGTCACTTATCCCAAGTCTATTCCACTGATCCTCCATTCTATCTCTTAGCCAGTACCATACCTTTTTGATGACCACTGCGTTATAGTACAGTTTAATATCTGGTACTGCTAGGCCCCTTCATTCACATTTTTTTCATTATTTCCCTTGTTATTCTTGATCTTTTGTTATTCCAGATGAACTTTGTTATAGTTTTCCCTAATTCAGTAAAATGTTTTTGGTACTTTGATAGGTATGGCACTAAATATGTAAATTAATTTGCGTAGAATGGTCATTTTTATTATGTTAGCTCATCCTACCATGAGAACTCAATGTTTTTCCAATTGTTTAGACCTAGTTTTACTTGTTTGGAAAGTATTTTGTATTTGTTTTCGTATAATTCCTGTGTTAGTTTTGGTAGATATATTCCTAAGTATTTTATATTGTCTAGGGTGATTTTAAATGGTGTTTCTCTTTCTACCTCTTGCTGCTGTGATGGTATTGGAGATATACAGAAATGCTGATGATTTATGTGCATTTATTTTCTTTCCTGCATCTTTGGAAAAGTTATTGATTATTTCTACAAGCTTCTTAGTTGATTGTCTAGGATTTTTTAAGTAGACCCTCATATCATCTGCAAAGAGTGATAGCTTAGTCTCCTCATTGCCTCTTTTGATACCTTCAATTTCTTTTTCTTCTCTAATTGCTACTACTAATGTATCTAGTACAATGTTAAATAATAGAGGAGATAATGGGCATCCTTGTTTCACTCCTAAACTCATTGGAAAGGCTTCTAATTTATCCCACATTGCATATGATGCTTGTTGATGGTTTTAGGTATATACTCTTTATTATTTTTAGGAAATGTCCTTCTATTCCTTTACTTTACAGGGTTTTCAATAGGAATGGATGCTGCATTTTGTCAAAGGTTTTTTAGCATCTATTGATATAATCATGTGATTTTTGTTTGTTAGATTGTTGATATTGCCAATTATGTGGATGATTTTCCTAAGGTTGAACCATCCTTGCATTCCTGGTATAAATCCCACCAGATCATGGTGGATGATCCTCTTGATCACTTGCTGGAGTCTCTTTGCTAGTATTCTATTTAAGATTTTTGCTTCTATATTCATTAGGGAGATTGGGCTGTAGTTTTCTTTCTCTGTTTTTGATCTCCCTAGCTTTGGAATCAGTACCATATTTGAGTCATTAAAGGAATTTGATAGGACTCCTTCTTTGCTTATTATATCAAATAATTTGTATAGTATTGGGATTCATTGCTCTTTGAATGTCTGATAGAATTCACTTGTGAATCCATCAGGCCCTGGTGATTTTTTCTTAGGGAGTTCTTTGATGGCTTGTTCAATTTCTTTTTCTGATATGGGATTATTTAGGTATTCTATTTCTTCTGCTGTTAATCTAGGCAGTTTATATTTTTGTAAATGTTCATCCATATCCACTAAATTGTTATATTTATTGCCATATAATTGGGCAAAATAGTTTTTAATGATTGTCTTAATTTCCCCTTTATTAGAGGTGAGGTCTCCCTTTTCATCTTTGATACTGTCAATTTGGTTTTCTTCTTTCCTTTTTTTAATTAGATTGACCAATACACTGTCTATTTTATCTGTTTTTTCAAAATACCAGCTTCTAGGCTTATTTATTAATTCAATAGTTCTTTTACTTTCAATTTTATTAATTTCTCCCTTGATTTTTAGTATTTCTAATTTAGTTTTCATCTGGGGATTTTTAATTTGCTTGCTTTTTATTTTTTTAAGTTGTATGCCAAATTCATTAATCTCTGCCCTCCCTAATTTGTTAATATATGCACTAAATGATATAAATTTCCCCCTGCGTACTGCCTTGGCCGCATCAAACAGAGTTTGGTAGGATGTCTCATCATTGTCATTCTCTTCAATGAAATTGTTGATTTTTTCTATGATTTCTTCTTTGACTAGCTGGTTTTGGAGAATCATATTATTTAATTTCCAATTAGTTTTTTATTTGCCTGACCAGGTGCCCTTACTAATTATTATTTTTATTGCTTTATAGTATGACAAGGTTACATTCATTATTTCTGCTCTTTTGCATTTCTTTGCAATGTTTCTATGCCCATGTGATAACATGGTCAATCTTTGTGAATGTACCATGTGGAGCTGAAAAGAAGGTATGCCCTTTTGTGGTGTCCCTTTGTTCCTCTGTATTTGTTTTTATGTCTTCTTGAGGGGTCCTATATATTTAGGTTAGGAGAGGTTAAGCAGCTGTTTTTTACTCTGCCACCATCTTAACCAGGAAGTCTCTAATTTCTTTTTCAAATTCAATGAAATCAATTCATGGTAGATTGATAGCTATGGCACTGAATAAGTAAATTGTTGTCTTGAGAGATCATTAGTTTCTACTTGCTCGATTCTAGCCTTTAGGGATTGATTTTCGGCTATAATCTTTTGGTTTTCGGCCATAATCTTCTGGTAATCGGCCATAATCTTTTGGTTTTCGGCCATAATCTTCTTGTTTTTGGCCATAATCTTTTGGTATTCCTTTTCAATCTGGTCCTTTCTTGTGTTCAATTTGCTTATCAGTTCATTTGGTTTCTGAGCCTCGCTTTCCAGTTGCAAGATTCTACCTTTTAAGCTGTTATTTTCTTGCCAGATCTCTTCCATTTTCCTCAGAATCTCAGATTTGAACTCTTCCATAGCTTATGAGGAGTTTTCCTTATTTGGGGAGGGTCTGGATGGTTGTTTGTTCTCCTCCTCTGTTTGCTCGGTTGTCTGGATTTTCTCTGTGTAGAAGCTGTCGAGTGTTAAAGACTTCTTTTTTTTGTTATTATTCTTTCTCTTCTGAATTTCCTGTAACTGATTAGCCATCATTAGCCCAGCAGCTTCTCAGGTTTATCCTTGCGCTCAGTGTCTGTCAGAGATCTATTGGTTCCTGAGGTCTGAGTTCTAGTTTTTTCCAAGGTCAAGCCCCCTGGTGGATTCCCTTGCTTGATCCTCTTCAGGAGGTTTCTTTACAAGTCTCAGGGAGCTACTTCCACAGTCGTATACCCGTCTGCACTGGTTCCCCACTTAGGCTTTAGTTCCTGGCTGTGTTTGCCTCCACCCACGCCTCTGCTCAGCCGGCACCCACGCCTCTGCTCAGCCGGCACCCACGCCTCTGCTCAGCCGGCACCCACGCCTCTGCTCAGCGGGCGCGCGCGCGCGCTCAGATTTCGTGTGCGTTCTTGACTTAATGGGGTCCTAAGTCTTGCTGCTCTCAGGAACAGGTCCCGGAGCTGCCGATGACTCGATGGGTGCCCCAAACTTGCTCTATTTCTTTTTAGCTGGGTTCGGAGGTATAGGTGAGTGTGGAGGGTGTGGGGGTGGGGCGGTTGCTCAGCCCGCTATTGAGTGAGTGAGAGCCCTTTTTAGCCTGGAAATGTCTCGATTCCACGTACCTTCCACGCTGTGCCCTGTTGTGGGGTTCCTCCGTTCGTCTGGACTTGTTTTTATGTCCCCTTGAGGAGTTTTGTGTGTTTTGGTCAGGAGAGGTTAAGAGCTGCTTCTTACTCTGCCGCCATCTTAACCCGGAAGTCCCAGGATATTTTTTCTATATCTAGTTTTAAATGTGCAAGGATGCAACAGAGGCTTGTGCTCAGACAAGAGTGAACTGTAAACAGCCCTGGTAATTAAGTCTTAGAACCTTCACAAAAGTTCTGTTGGAACCTGAGGCTTGAGGAGAGCTAAAGTTCTAACTGAGCCTCTGCTTTTGCTTTCAACTTTGCCTTGGCCTGTGCTTTTGACTCTGGACAATTTGAACCTAGCTGATTTCTCTGGACTTCTCCCTGGCCTCTCCTTATTATACCCCTGTTATCTTTCCTGAATTTCCCTTTGGGCTCTGGGAGGAAGGGTGGTTTTTGGTTTGGTGACTAGATTTTGTGGATTTTAGTTTTCTATAGGCAAGTAGAGCATCCTTAAATCAAGTTATCCCTTACTTTATTGATCTAGTAAGTACTTTACTTTCAGGCAACCAAATCTTCCTAACTAGAAGAGCAGGCTCTCTTTCATTCTAACCCTCCTGTGACCCTTCCCTTACCTTTACATTTCTCCTTAGCGGCTATTACAAAACACTAAATCTCTCTCTCCTTCTGATTAATCCTGATATTAATAAATCCCCTTTGTTACCTACTCAAACCCTCTGGTGAATCATTGTAATGAAGATTGAGGCAAGGGCTGAAGGGGGAAGGAGTTATTTTTCTTTCATTTCTTGAGGGTACTATGGGCATTCATCTTGGCAGGAAGTCTTACCAGAGACTTGCTCCTGCCATCAGTTTCACTGACAGGGAGGAGCTCTTCAACTCCTCCCACTGGGGACTTTAGAAACTAACAAGAGAAGCCCTCGAGGCAGATTTATACATTTCTAACTCTTCCCAACTGCTTTGTATCTATGGAGATACCTTTCCTGCCATGAAGGGTTAGGTCTATCTTCCCCAGTACCTTCTGTCTCTAGCCTCAGTGTAAAGCCTGTTCCAGCTACCCTCCTGTATACTCCCATTCATTTCCCTTGCCATCCAATGTACTACCTCATTCATTCCTTCCCTACATTCATCCATCCCCTTTATTCCTCCTCCTAACACCTACCTCACCTTTAGCCCTCCTTTCAACTAAGATTACCCATTTCTTGTTAACAATTGATAGCTATGGCACTGAATAAGTAAATTAGTTTGGGTAGGATTGTTATTTTTATTTTATTAGCTCTTCCTATCCAGTAGCAATAAATATTTCCCAATTATTTATATCTAGTTTTAATTTTGTGGAAAGTGTTTTGTAATTGTATTTATGTAATTCCTTTGTTTGTCTTGGCAAATAGATTCCTAAATATTTTATATTGCCTAGGGTGGTTTTAAGGGGAATTTACCTTTCTAACTCTTGCTGCTGAGTTGTGTTGGAAATATATAGAAATGCTGATGATTTATGTGGATTTGTTTTGTATCCTGCAACTTTGCTAAATTTGTTGATTATTTCCACTAGCTTTTTAGTTGATTATCTAGGATTCTTTAAGTAGACCATCATATCATCTGCAAAGAGTGATAGTTTAGTTTTCTCATTGCCTACTTTAATGTCTTCAATTTCTTTTTCTTCTCTAATTTCTACCACTTGCTTTTCTAATACAATGTTATTGTTAATGTTATATTATTTATTAATTATTATGTAATTATTATATAGTTATATTCTAGAGTGTTATATATTAACTAACATATGTTATTATTAATGGTGGTACTAAGGTATACTGTACAGTTGTAGCCTTCAACCTTGGATCCTATGCAGCCAGATTCTTATCACTGGTCTCAGAGCAAAAGGTGGGGAAGCAATGTTGGAGATTGAGCTTCCCTGCCCTCTGAAGGCTTCTTATCTGCGTTATTGTTAGACTGGATTAAGCTCATTGAGCTGATCTACAGAGCTGGATGTGCCCTGAGGTAAGTAGGAGAATCCCCAGGCTCTGTCCTGTTGTTGGATTTCATATTCTCTCCTCCTTGACACACTTTGTTTTTGATAGGTGTGGAAAGGGTTTTACAGAGGACTCAACTTTCTCGCTGCTCCTAAGCAGCCATTTTGACTGCTGTAAAAATAATTGTTATTAAATGTTTTGTTAAAATTCAATTGTAAATTGAGTTCATACCAAGGAAACCTTAAACTCTTCTTGAAGGGTTCCATTACTGCTGACTTTCAGGTTCTCCCAAATGCTGGTGTAGGCAGATCTTTTGTTCAGGGTAATGGCTTACAGAATGGGTTCTTCACTGAGTTAGAAATAGTAATAATGGCTAGAATTTTTTTAAGCTTTAAGATTTTCAAAATTTTATACAATTTACTTTATATGAACCTCATAATTAACAATGAGGGAGGTACTGTTACTATTCACCAATAATGAAGCTGAACTTGAATAATTATTTCAAGAGAAGTAGTAGTTGTAGAATTTCTTATTTGCACTGTTCTGGCTTCAATTTAGGTGGGCTTCATTGGTTTAAATTTCTTGTCACTTGAGGTAAACATTCCAATTTTGGGGGAGTTTCTGTCAGAATTTTCATCAGAATTTACTCTGGTCTCTCTGAAGACTCCTTTATAATATAATATGGGCTAGTTCCTTTGGTGAATGTGGAGACAGATGGGAAGAAATCTATATTATCTTAATTTTAAGTTGAGGATCATAACTTCTTTTTTTTAATAATTTGGCATTAGGAAAGATTTTTTAAATTACATTTTTTGGTCCAAAACTTTGTCATTACATTCTAACCAAAAAAGCTTGAGTCACTATACTGGCCTATGTTAACTCATTAAGGTATGTATTGTTTTGATTCAGAAAATTCAGGGGAAAAAAGTTCATTACAGAACTTCTCTACTTATTTTCTGCAATATATGTTTAATGTTATAAAAGAGAACAGTGAAGAACATGTTAGTACATATTGTTTAGAATAATTAAAAGGAGGAAGTCAAAGAGTATGCACTTCTTAAAAGGCTTATATTTTATTCTACTCTATTACAAATATTTTTATTTGATTGTTTCCTTTTAACTATAAGGATATTTTATTTTACCAATTACATGTAATAACAAACTTCCATAACATAAGTTTTCCAAAGTTATATGATCCACACTTTCTCCCTCCCTCCCTTTCTTCCCTATTCTAGAGCTGGCAAGCAATTTGATGTGGGTTGCACATGTATTATTATGAAAAACTTATTTCTGTATTGATCATTTTTAAGGGAATAATATAAAACCAAAATCCCAAAGCAAAAACCAAAATAAACCAAAATGAAAAATAGGATACTTGGTCTGCATTGTCCTCAGTTGTATTGCTGAGTAGCTAAGTCTCTCACAGTTGATTATTCCACAATACTACTGTTACTCTGTACAGTATACTGGTTCTGCGTATTTCATTCTGCATCACTCTGCATCTGTGGGTTTTTCCAGCTCTTTCTGAAATCATCCTGTTCATTATTTCTTATAGCACAGTAGTATTCCGTCTCCATCATGTGGTGATAGAATTTTTTTCAGCCATTCTCCATGATGGACATTCTTCATTTTCCAATTTTTTTACCATTATAAAAAGAACTACTATATGTTTTCATTTTATTTATTTATTTTTAAATATTTTTCCACTTTCCATAATTCATTTTTTTCCTCCCCTCTTTCATCCCCTCTCCCAGAGCTGACAAACAATTCAACTAGTTTGTACAAATGTTGTCACTTAATACCTATTTCCATATTATTCATTTTTGCTAGAAAGTGATTTTTTTAGGCCAAAACCCATATCACATACCCATTTATACATGACATAAGTGATGCCATATGTTTCACTTTTGCATTTCTACTCCCATAGTTCTTTTTCTCAATGTGGATAGCATTATTTTTCATAAGTGCTTCAGGAGTGTCCTGGCTTGTTGCATTGCTACTAGTAGCAAAATCCATTACATTGGATTTTTCCACAATGTTTTACTTTCTGTGTACAGTGTTCTTCTGGTTCTGCTCATTTCACCATACATCAGTTCACTGATGTTTTCCCAATTTATATAGAAAGCCTCCAGATCATCAATCCTTACAGCACAATAATATTCATCATCATCATATATCACAATTTGTTCAGCCATTTCCTAATCAAGGGATACCCCCTCATTTTCCAATTTTTTGCCACCACAAAGAGCATGGCTATGAGTATTTTGTACACATTTTTCTCTATTATCTTTTTGGGGTATAAGTCCAGCAGTGGTATTGCTGCATCAAAGGGCAGGCACAATTGAGCATAAATTTGGGCATAATTCCACAAATATTTTCTATAAGTGAGTATGCACTGAAATTTTCAAGGAATAGAATTGACAACAATATTCTCTCCTAGGGGGTGGTCAGTCAATTCAAATTTGTCACCTACTCTAGCACATATGGGTTACAGATCTCCCAAAATTGGAGGTGCTCTCACCTTTGGTGATTAAATATAAAGATGGGCAGTGGAGACATAATCTAATTATCACAATGGAGGCAGTGGAGAGTTGATAAATTCATTAGGTAAGCGTGGTACAAGGACATGGATATATTCAGATAAATAGTAAGATCTGTAGAGATTGATCAGTGTGCCAGATCTAATAAGAGGGGGAAATCCTCCTATTATTTTGGTGAGTGAAGGACATTAATATTCTTTCCTTGTAATTTGCTTCCTTAAAAGTTACAATTCAACAACCCTGGGACCATCTTCCTGAGTTCAGACTTTCGCAGCATGCCATGTCCTATACCCATGAAAATTGTTCATTTTCTCCTTTCTAGAAAAAATTTCCCATTAAAACCACATTGCTGATAACAGGGTAAGATTGCTTGGAAATAAATCTTTTCATTTCTTCAAAATATTGTCTGATGGAGGAGAGCTGGGTGGCCCAATGGATTGCGAGTCATGCCTACAGACAGTAGGTCCTACATTCAAATCTGACCTCAGACACTTCCTAGCTATGTGACCCATGGCAAGTCACTTAACCCTCATTGCCTAGCCCTTAGCCACTCTTCTGCCTTGGAACCAATATAGAGTATTGATTATAAGACAGAAAGTAAGGATTTTTATTTAATTGTCTAATGTCTAATTGTCTAATGTCTCATTTGTCTAATTTAGAAATGAGATTTGAAATTTTCTTTTTCTTTTATTAGAAAATTAAATTGGTGTAGACTCAGTTTATTTTGAACTTATATTCAATAAAAGCATGAGGACCTTAATATACTACATAACCTGAGATTTACTTTTCAGACTATAAGTTGAATGCTCTTGAAGTTGTCATAATGTACATTTAACAATGAAGCTAAATTCATAAAACATATTGATTACCTCAGATTTTTATGATTGAATAAAATACAAATTAAGTCCTCTAATTCCCAATTAAGGAAACAACAGTAACAATAATTCAGACTACATCAAGAAAGAAAAAAGTGACAAAGTGACACAGCCATGAAATTGGACAGTTTGTGGTCTAATAATACAGTATGAGAAATTCAAATTTAAATAAATAACCATGAGAACAATTTAATTTGTCAAAAGAACTATGGAATAATTTCAGTTTTTAAGCATCCCAAATGGAAAATTAAACCTTCCACCAAAATGTTTTTTTAAATAGATTTTTAAAACTATTGAGGATGGGAGACTATTAATCATAAAACTGAAAGGTAATCAGCCATATGAGCATTTAATAAGCACAAAAAAAATTTTAAGTCTCTACATTAAAGGAACTTATATTTTTAGAAATATTACAACATATAAGGAAATATGGTGAAGGGAAGGAAATTGGATCACTAAAGAATTGGGAAAGATTGTGATCACAGAGTTGTCCATGAGTCAAAAGTTGAAGAACCCTAGAACCTGAAAGACAGATATAAGGAAGGGATGCATTCCATTGCAGGGTTGAAGCCTCTGGAAAGACACAGAATTTGGAAAGGGAGTGTTAAATTCATGAAATAGAAATTAGCTCATTTTAGTTGGAATGTAGAATGAATATGTTCAGAATAATCCTGGAAAGGTAGTCTGGAATAAGATTACGAAGATTTAAAGTTTCAAATTTGGGAGTCCAGAATAAGTCTTTGAATTCTCTTGACAGAGATGTAACAATTAAAGGTTTATTATTTCAATAAATTTTTTTGAAGCCAGGTAAAGAAGAGAATTAAGAGTGAGAGACTAGTTGGTAGTCATGAGTCCCACTGGAAGGTTGTTGGATTTACCCAGGTCAAAGATAGTCTATCTGTAGTAATTCTAGATTCAACTCCATCTCAGTGATCCCATATCAACTAGAAAAGCTTCAAATAAGTTTAAATTTTCAATAAGAAGAGGCCAGTGAAATAAGATCTCACAAAGTAATTCTTTCAATTAGGAAAATTACATTATACAGAAAGATGGCATAAAAATGAAAATTTAACATATTAAACATATGTATAAAGAACAAGGTAAAATAAAAATTAGGCAAATCACAAAAATATTGTTAGTCATATAATAATATTCACAAGTTTAATCCAGTAAAACTAAAAAATTGTCAGAAATAGATCAGTACATATAAAAACATTAGCAATCAAAAAAAGAAATACAGATTCTTCATAATATCATCACAGATAAAGAAGCTGAGCAATCCTTGAAGGAGCTACAAAAACAATAAGTTTGATTGCCATGGATTTTCAAGTGAATAGCATAACCACTTAAAGATCATTTACTGCCCAAGCTACAAAAAATTACTTACAAAGATCGTGGAAATTTAGAAAAATGTAGATAGAGTGATTATTAAATTAGCATGTTTATAATTAATCTCTGTATGTGAAATGCTTTCATTTTTGTTTGTTTTTCTTTTCTTTTCCCCATACCTTTGATTTTATACATTCAGAAAATTCTTGGTGTGGAAATTGCTTCCACTGATACAAATGAGCAACTAATCTATAATATATATTCTTAAAGATTGCCTGGAAACTTCAGAGATAAAGGAACCTTTTTGTGGTGTCACAGCTAAGATATGTGAGAGACAACCCATAAATCCAAGTCTTCCTGAATCCAAGACTGACTTTTTTTCAACTATACCACTCTGCATTAACTATATTTCTTCTCTATTCATTGAGATTGAATGTAGTGTGACTTCCATAATAAACCAACTTAAGTTCTGAGTACTTCACCAAGTCACAGCTGGAGGAGCTTAAATGATACAATTTGAGGCAGTTTCATCACCACAAGCCTTCAGAATAGAAGAGCAACTCACAAGCTCTTAGGAAACAAGCTACAGAGAGAGAAGGAAAATAATTTTCCAGAGGAGAATTTCACCACAGGAATGGGATTGCTTCCAGCTATTCTAGCCATAGATTGCTAAAGAGTCAAAGAAGAAACATGATGGACAAACTTACAACACTGTGACTCTTCAAATCAGAGATAAAGTAAAATAATATTTTTTCTAGGAATCCCTAATTTCTGTCTAGCTTTTCTTTGAAGGCAGTATTACCTTGTGGAAGTCTATGCCTGCATGAATCCAAACTGTGGCATGTGGTACTAAACCAGAAATGTTTTCACATCTAGGCTTAGAAATCGATTATGTCTTTCACTGGTGTATGAAATTAATTTCAAAAAGACTTGTCATAAGATGTTTGACCATCAGGTGACAAATAATTTTGGGTACAGAAAGGCATTTAAGTATATTCTAAGGATGTTGGGGGGAAGGGAGACTGATCTGCATTGGTAAAAGGAAAACCCATACCAAGAAAACTGAATAAAGTTGTTATTTAGTGGGGCTTGCTGAGTAAGAAAATGATGCCATGGAGTCTGGCCAAGATCTACAAGGTAAAATTTCCTTCAAGGGTGACATTAATGAAAGACTTTAAACTTTAAGGCATTAGATTGAGTCAAATAAATGTCAAGTCTATGACTATTTGAAATTTGGTGCCTGATTTCAGAGATTCTTACACTTCTCAGTTTTCTGGCCATAAACCAGCATAACCATTTGTTTAAACCCTTAAATCTGATTAACCTAAGGATTTTTTTGGATTACTAACATGACTTAGCTTTTTGAATTGCTCAAATTCAACAATCTTTCATGGGACAAAGAAAACTGTCATTTAGTGAAGTATCCTTCTCGAGAGCTCTTGCTTCTGCAGGGATTGTGATTCAGCATTGCTGGTCCTCTCTAGTTTGCCAGAAGCACCAAATATTTATTTTACCCAGGCATATGAAAAGAAAGATGAAAGCAAAGAATGAATAGAATGAAATAAAAATGCCATATATTTTGATAAAGGCCATTATCTTGAATAGGTTACCCTCAGGGGTTATGGTAGAACAGTCCAGCCTTTCCCTTATTCTACAAAAAGTAGCAAGAACTGATCATTCCTAACTATGTGTATGAAAGGAAGGCAGCAAAAGAGGAATTGGGCAAACTGTTAGCATAAGCAGCTAAGTCAGGGCTGGAGGAAAGGAGATGAAACCAAACAATAAGGCCAGTTCAGGGACCGAAGAAGTTTCTCAGAGCAAACACTGCAGTGCCAAAATGGTAAAGGCTGAGAAAATCTTGCAACCAGTCAATGAGGGCTTGTGTACAAGAAAAGACAGAGAATTCAGAAAGTAACCATTTTTTAAAAAAGTGAAGCAATGAAGAGATCAAGACAAAATAATTTTGATTCAAAGCAATTCTAGGAGACAGAGAGATCAATGGAGAGAATTCTAAATCAGAAGGGTATGAAATAATCCTTAGAAAATTAACAGTTCTCTTACCAAATTTCAAATGAAATAAAGGGAACTAATAGTGCTCAATGAAAAATAATATTGACTCCAGGGAACATGAAATTACATTAAGAACCTATGGAGGTGGGGCAGCTGGGGAGCTCAGTGGATTGAGAGTCAGGCCTAGAGACGGGATGTCCTAGGTTCAAATCCGGCCTCAGACACTTCTTAGCTGTGTGACCCTGGGCAAGTCACTTGGCCCCCATTGCCCACCCTTATCACTCTTCCACCTAGGAGCCAATACACAGAAGTTAAGGGTTTTAAAAAAAGAACCTATGGAGGGGGCAGCTGGGTGACTCAATGGATTGAGAGCCAGGCCTAGAGATGGGAGGTCCTAGGTTCAAATCTGGCCTCAGATACTTCCTAGGTATGTGATCCTGGGCAAATCACTTAACCCCCATTGCCTGGCCCTTACTACTCTTATGCCTTGGAAACAACAGACGATATTGATTCTAAGACAGAAGGTCAGGGTTTAAAAAAAAAGAGGATCTGTGGAATAGTTCAAAAGAGGAAGAAAATACACACAAGAAAAAATTTGAGTAAAGCAATTAAGAAGTTAGAGCTATCACTACACAATATAAAAATGCAAGTAATCCATCAGAAAATAAATGAATACTTGTTGATATATATATATATATACATATATATATATATATTAATCTTGTCTCAAAAAGAAATAAACTAGCTCTAAATATAAATGAATTACTGAAGAAAAAAGTCTCTGGTACTGATTGATTCATGGGAGAGTTATATCAAACTTTTAAAGAAAAATTAGTACCAACACTATAGAACTTATTCTTGAAAATTGAGAAAAAGTACACTGCCATTTTCTGTTTTGTGTGGCAAATTGAGTGTTCATAAATATTGTACTAAACCGGGGCAAACTAAAGCACAAAGAATAATTGTAGACCAATATTGCTAATTAATATAAATTCAAAAATGTTAAATACTGTATAAAAGAAACTGCAGTGATTTATACCAAAAAAAGTCATTTTGTTCGAGATGAATTTGTTCCAGGGATGCAAAGATAGTTCAACATGAGGAAAACAATTAACGTAATCATATTAGAAATAAATACATAAAAATTATGATTGCCTCAAAAGATATAGAGAAATCCCTTGACAAATCACATTATTATTATTATTCATTAATCTTTGAAACTCTACAAAGTATAGGTATATTTTAATATTATAAAAAGCATATTATGCCAAAATCAGTGCCCATATGTATTAGGATTCCACTAAAGTGTTTCCCAATATATAAAAAAATAAAAGAATACTTTCTGTTCTCCCTATTATTATTTGAAATGATTCTGAAATGCTAGCATTATCAATAAGATGAGGAAGAAATTAAAAGGTTAAAGATAAGAGATGATAGAACTATCTATAGCTATCTATAGCTAATGGTATGTTTTTTTGTTTTTGTTTTTTTTTATCCTGGGACTCCATTCTAGGAGCATAGGGCCACAACCAGTAGGCAATGGGTCACTCAGGGTCACCCAGCTGGGAAGTGTCTGAGCACGGATTTGAACCTAGGACCTTTCGTCTCTAGGCCTGGCTCTCAATCCACTGAACTAGCCCAGCTGCCCCTACTTTAGGTTGCAGTTTCTTTAGCAGATGTAGTTTTTACAGGGTGGGGTTGCTAGCCCCACGCCCAACCCTCCTCCTTTTTCATCCAGGCTAGGGACCGTCCTTACCCAAGGTCACACAGCTGGAAGTGTCCGAGGCTGGACTTGAACCTAGGACCTCCAGTCTCTAGGCCTGGCTCTCAATCCACTGAGCTAGCCCAGCTGCCCCCTGGCATGGTATGTTACTATCCTTAAAATTTTCTAGAGATCATCAAAGCTATTAATTGAGACACATAATAAGTTCAGCAAACTTTAGGTTACAAAAACTATATTTCTATTTTTCTCAGACTGGCAGATATGATAAAAAAAAGGAAAATGATAAATGTTGGAGGGAATGTGGGAAAATTAGAACATTGATACAGTCTCAGTAGACATGTGAACTAATACAATGATTTTGGAGAAAAATTTGGAACGATACCCAAAGGGCCATTAAAATGTGCATATCCTTTGATGTAGAAATAGCACTTCTACTTCTTTGTCCCAAAGAGATAAAAAATATGGAAAAAGGAACCCTTTATGTGTTATCAAATAATAGAAAACTGAAGGGATGTCCTTCAGTTGGGAAATGGCTGAAAAATTTGTGGTATGTGATTATAAGGGAATATGAGTGTGCCTTTCACTTTATTTTCTTTCATGAGTTTTTTGGTTGAATAAATAATTTGTATCTTTTTTCATAAAATGATGAACATGTATCACATGATGGCATGTATATATATGTATACACACACACACACACACACACACACATATATATATGTATATATATATATAATCTATACCATGTTACCTCCCATGGTATAGGAGGAGGAGAGGAGAGGAGAGAACATGGACTGCAAACTGGCTGAAAATTATGATTAAAATTGTATCTGTATGTAATTAGGGAAAATACAATTAAAAATTGATTGTAAAAAATCAACTACATTTCTAAATAATAAGAAGAAAATTGAAGAGACCATAATAGAAAAGGAAATCCCATTATAAATAACTGCAAATGGCCTAAAGTATGATAAGATCAATCTACCAAAGCACACAAAATATTGGTATAGTTTCAATTAAGTTACAAAGTGTTCCATAAAGAAATAAAGAACAACTTAAATATTTCCAAGAATAATCAGCACTAATGGTTGGGCCATTAAAATACAATAAAACTAAAAAAAATACCAAAGTCAATTTATACCTATGTTTTAGTTTTAAAAACTCATCTTTTTTCAGGATGAGACAATGATCACAACAACTACACAGAGCAAATCACACTGAGATGACCACAACTTCAGAAAAAGCATACATTAATAATTGCTTGGAATTTCTACTGAACTCAGGGTCCAATAGATAGATAGGTAGATAGATAGATAGATAGATAGATAGATAGATAGATAGATAGATAGNGATAGATAGGTAGATAGATAGATAGATAGATAGATAGATAGATAGATAGATAGATAGATATAGAGATATTGTAATGCAAAAAATGCAAGAGAGGCTTTTGCTCTTGCAGGGGGCCAACTGAAAACTTCTGGCAGTTAGAAGCCTTAGAATTCTGAGAGAAGTCAGTTGGTCCCTAAGGCTTGAAGAGCAGAAGGATTAATTAGAGCTCTGCTTGGCTTTCAGTTTTGCTTTTGGCCTGTGCTTTGTCTCTGGACAATTTGAACCTAGCTAATTTCTCTTAACCTCTCCCTAACCTTCTCCATATTATTTCCCTGTTTCCCTACCTATTTTCCTGGGGCTCTGGGAGGCAGGGTGGCTTTGGGTTCTTAGTGAATAGAATTTGTGGGTTTAGTTTCCCCAATAGGCAAGTAGGACATCCTTGAATTCAAACTATCCCTTTAGTATACCCTCTACTTTAAAAGGAGCCAAATCTTCCCTGACTGAGAGAAGCAGGTCCTCTCTCAGTCTAACCCATTCCTGTGACCCTCCCCCATCTTGAGTTTCTCCTTAGAGGCTGTCAGAAACGCCAAACTCCTCTCTCTTTCCTGACCAATCCTGAATGTTAATAAATCCCTTTGTTACCTAATCAAACCCTCTGGAGATTTATTGTGTTGAAGAATTAGGCAAGGGTTGAAGGGAAAGGAATTATTCACTTTTATTTTCTGAGGGAAACTGGAGGCATCCATCTTGGGAGGAAGTAGTTGCCCAACATTTCCTCCTGAATCCCTTCATTTTCATTGATAGGAAGGAGCCTTCTGATTCCTCCTTGAGGACTTGAGTAACTGACAAGAAAGCCCTCAAGTCAGATTCAAACCACTTCTGACTGACGCTATTCCTTGTGTCTATAAAAGTACCTTTCCTGGCTGGAAGGGTTCAGCCTATTACCCTCAGAATCCCCTGTCTCTAGCTTGGGTGTCTAGTCTGTGTAATCTGCCTCTCCTGAACACCTCACCCTGTACCCTTACTATCCTAATATCGCCTTGTCCATTTCTCCCTAAACTCAGCCATCCATTTCATTCCTCTCCTATTACATCAATAACCTTTACCACTCCGTCACTCAGCAAGGGAAGGAAAATACCCCTCTAACTTTAGTCCCCCTTTTTATCCATAACAATATACAATGGAAACCTGTGTAAAACATGGATATATTGAATCTTAGAAAAGAAAAGAAGAAGTAGTCATAGTCATGGAAACTTGAGAAAATGCATCAGCCCAGTACAACATATTTTGGGTGTTTAAGAAGTGAATGCAGTTTCTCAATAGTTAATTGTGTTTTCATTTTTATT
Source organism: Gracilinanus agilis (assembly GCF_016433145.1). Classification (NCBI taxonomy): domain Eukaryota; kingdom Metazoa; phylum Chordata; class Mammalia; order Didelphimorphia; family Didelphidae; genus Gracilinanus; species Gracilinanus agilis. The sequence goes on along the minus strand of NC_058133.1, from coordinate 338,913,492 downwards.
ATCAATAGAATTTATTCACATGTCCCAGGCCCACCACTCTCTCTGCATCCTAGTAAGCATCATCTATGAGACAGGCATCTTCATACAAATCATGTCTTTCATGTTTCTCCTTTTCTGTTCACTCTCTGAAGGTAACATTCACAATTTATTCTTCAAGAATTAATTCTGTATCAATAGCTCTTGGTTCTACTCATCTTGCTGCTCATTATTCCATTTAGATCTTTCTGAGTTTTATTAAACTTTACCTGCTCAACATTTCTTATTACACAATAATATTCCATCACCATCATATACCAGAGTTTCTTTAGGCACTCCCTACTTGATGGGCATCCTCTCAATTTCTAGTTCTTTGCCACTACAAATAGAACTACTATAAATATTTCGGAACATGTAGATTATTTTCCCTTTTCCCTGCTCTCTTAGGGAATACAGTTTTATAATTATCTGGGTATAATTTTAACTTGTTCTTCAAAATGGTTGGATCAGTTTACAGCTTTATTAACAGTGTACACATATCCCCATTTTTCCACATAACCTCCAACATTTACTCTTTGCCCTTTTGTCATTTTAGTCAACTTGAAATGGGAAAGATATCTCAGAATATTGGGGAGTTGTTTTGTTTTTGCATTTCTTTAATCAATAGATTTAGAGCAATTTAATATATGTTTATATGCCTTTGATTTCCTCATCTAGCATTGTCTGTTCATACCTTTTGCCCATTTATCAACTTTGAGATGACAAATTATCTATATATTTTATATATGAGACCTCTGAGATCCAATAGGCCATCTATGAAATTTTTCCCTAATTTTCTGCCATCATTGTAATAATGACAGCATCAATTTTATTTATACAAAAACAAATCAATTTAATGTACTCAAAATTACACACTTTAAATTTTATTATCCTCTGCATCCCTTGCTGACATGTAAATTCTTCTTGTATCCATAACTTGAAAATAATATGTTCCCTTTTCTTTTTACTTACTTACGATATTTTCATTTATGTCTAGATCATGTATCCATTTTGATCTTATCTTAGTGAATGATGTAAGATATTGTTTTAAACCTAGTTTCTTCTAAACTACTTTCCAATTCTCCCAACAATTATCAAATAGTAGTTTCTTATCCCAAAAACATGGATTTATATTTTGGTCAAATACAATATTATTATAATCTAACTACTGTTTGTTGTAAGTTTGTTCTGTTCCACTGATCTACCTTCCTATTTCTTAATAAGTACCAGATAGTTTTGATAATTACTACTTTATAATATAATTTAAATGTGGTACTACTAGATCTCCTACTTTTACATATTTGATTAATTCTTTTGATATTCTTAATCTTTTGTTCTTCCAAATGAATTTTGTTATTTTTCATAGATCAATAAAATAATTTTATGTAATCTAATTGAGATGTCATTCTTTGAAATAGCAAACTGGTTAGGTTATATTGTCTTTTTAATTATGGCTCTGACCATCTATGGAAATATTTTCCCAATGATTTAAATCGACTTTTTCTGTTTCTACTGAGATAATCATGTGATTTTTGTTGGTTTGCTTATTGATAGGGTCAATTATGTGAATGGTTTTCCTAATATTGAACCATCATTGCATTCCTGGTATAAATACCACCTGACCCTAATGAATAACCATCTTGATCACTTGTTGGAGTCTTTTTGCTAGCATTCTATTTAAGATTTTTGCATCTATGTTTCTTAAGGAGATTGGCCTATAGTTTTTATTTCTCTGTTTTTGATCTACCCAACTTAGAAATCAGTACCATATTTGTGTCATAAAAGGAGTTTGGTAGAACTCATTTATTTATTAGGTCAAATAGGTTGTATAGTATTGGGATTAGTTGTTCTTTGAATGTTTGATAGAATTCACTTGTGAATCCATCAGGCCTTGGGGATTTTTTCTTAGGGAGTTCTTTGATGGCTTGTTCAATTTCTTTTTCTGATACGAGATTATGTAAGTATTCTATTTCTTCTGCTGTTAATCTAGGCAATTTACATTTTTGTAAATATTCATCCATATCACCTAGATTGCTATATTTATTGCCATATAATTGGGCAAAATAGTTTTTAATGATTGCCTTAATTTCCTCTTCATTAAAGGTGAGGTCTCCTTTTTCATCTTTGATACTGTTAATTTGCTTTTCTTCTTTCCCTTTTTCATTAGATTGACCAGTATCTGTTTTTTCAAAATACCAGTTTCTAGTTTTATTTATTAATGCAATAGTTCTTTTACTTTGGATTTTATTAATTTCTCCCTTGATTTTTAGTATTTCTAATTTAGTTTTCATCTGGGAATTTTTAATTTGTTCCCTTTCTAGTTTTTTTTTATTTGCATGCCCAATTAATTGACCTCTGTCCTCCCTAATTTGTTAATATATGCACTCAAGGATATAAATTTCCTACCGAGTCCTGCTTTAGTTGAATCCAATAGACTTTGGTTTGATGTCTCATCATCGTCATTCTTTTCAATGAAATTACTAATTGTTTCTATGATTTGTTCTTTAACTAACTGATTTTAGAGAATAATATTATTTAATTTCCAATTAATTTTTGATTTGCCTATCTATGTATCCTTACTAATTATTATTTTATTGCATTATGATCTGAAAAGGTTACATTTATTATTTCTGCTCTTTCACATTTGTTTGTCATGTTTCAGTGCCTTACTACATGGTCAATCTTTGTGAATGTACCACGTATTGCTTAAAAGAAGGTTTATTCTTTTTTGTCCCTATTTATTTTTCTCCACATATCTATTAACTCTAATTTTTCTAAGATTTCCACTACCTCTCTTAACTCTTTTTTATTCATTTTTGTTTTGATTTATCTAGGTCTGATAAAGGAAGGTTCAGGTCTCCCACTAGAATAGTTTTTCTTCTTTCCTCATTGAGCTCTGCCAGTTTTTCCTTTATAAATCTGGATGCTATATCATTAGGTGTATATATGTTGATTACTGATATTTCCTAATTGTCTACACTGACTTTTATCAGGATATAATTAACTTCCCTATCTCTTTTAATCAGATTTTTTTACTTTGACTTTGTCAGATATCATGATTGCAAGTCCTGCCTTCTTTTTCTCAGTTGATGCCCAATTCATTTTGTTCCAGGCTTTTACCTTTACCTCTGTGTGCCTCATTTGTGTTTCTTGTAGACAAGATATGGTAGGATTTTGGTTCCTAATCCACTCTGCTATTGCCTTCTATTTTATGGGTGAGTTCATCCCATTCACATTCAGACTTATGATTGTCACCTGCCCCAACATTTTTATATCCTCTCCTATTTCTTCCCTTTCTTATATTGCTATTTCCTTTTAATCCAGTGGTTTGCTTTCCACCCCCTCCTTTTTTGTTCCCCTCTTATTTTTTTAGGGTCTATTAAATTCTCTCCCCCTTTCTTTCCCTCCTTTTTTTATTCCCCACACCACTCCCCCCTCCTTGGTTTTCCCCTTTTGACTTTCCCTTTAGGGTAAGATATAATCTGATACCCCTATAAATCCAGCTGCTTTTCACTCTCAAAATTGATTCCACTGAAAGTAAGGTTTAAGTGTTACCTATTAAAACTCTCTTCCTCTCCTTATAATAATATTCTTCCACTCCCCCTTCCCATGTGCCTCTTTGTATAGTATAGATTATTATATTTTTCTTATTCCTTCAAATTTCTCTAGAAGCCATCTTCTATTCTCCCACCCCTTTTCTTTTTTTTGCATATGATTTTAGACCACTTAGTACCCCAACCTTTCCCTATGAAGAATTCTTCTAATTACTATAATAGTGAGTACAATTTTTGAGAGTTACAAATAACATTTTTCTATATAAGAATATAAATAATTTGATCTTATTTTAGCCCTTAAGGAAGAAAATTAGAAATTTTTTTTCATTCCCCACTCTTTCTAATTTACCTTTTCTTGTTTCTCTTGATTTTTGTGTTTGCAAATCAAACTTTCCCCTTAGTCCTTGTCTTTTCTTTACAAATACATGGAAATCTTCCATTTTGTTGAATGCTCATACTTTTCCATGAAAGTATATTGTCAGTTTTGATGGGTAGGTTGGTTGTAGACCCAATTCTCTTGACTTTCTGAATATCATATGCCAAGCCTTGCCGTCTTTTAGTGTGGGGGCTGGCAGATCCTGTGTAATCCTGATTGGTGCTCCTTGATATCTGAATTGTCTCTTTCTGCCTTCTTGTAATATTTTCTCCTTAACTTGGAAACTCTTGAATTTGGCAATTACATTACTAAGGGTTGTCTTTTGAGGATTTAGTATATAGGGTGATCTATGAGCTCTTTCAATGTCTATTTTGCCCTCTTGTTCAAGAACATCAGAGAGCTTTTCTTAGATAATTTCTTGTAGTATGTTGTCAAGGTTCTTTTTTGTTTCTGATTTTCAGGGAGACCCATGATTCTCAAATAGTCTTTTCTAGACCTGTTTTCTTGGTCAGTCATTTTCTCAGTGAGATAGTTCATGTTTCCCTCTATTTTGTCAGTCTTTTGACTTTGCTTTATTAATTCTTGCTGTCTTGTGAAATCATTATCTTCTACTTGGCCAATTCTAGTCTTTACATTCTGGTTTTTGACTACAGTCATTTAATTTTTCCTTTTCAGTTTGGTCTACCCTGCTTTTCATAACTTCCAGCCAGTCATTTACGTCTTCAATTTCCTTAGCATTTTATTTAATTTCTGAACCTCAATTTCCAAGTGTGAAATTTTGTCTTTTAAACTGTTATTTTCTTTTTTAACTATTTCCCAAATTTCTGGCCAAATCTCTTCCACCTTTCTCATGATCTCAGATTTGAACTCTTCAAGAGCTTGTGACCAATTTCCATTTTTTTTGTGAAGGTTTGGATGTGTTTACTTGTTTGTCTTCCTTGGCTGTCTCTGCTGTGATCTGGACTTTTTCTCAGTAAAAATCATCCAGGGTCAGTGAAATTCTCTTGTTCTTTCTGTTGGTCGAAGGTTTTATTTCTTGGACATTGCTGGCCATAACTATACTGCTTTTTCCTTCCCAGTCTAAGTGATAAGGGCAGGCTCTCTGTGTTTGGAGTTATATAGCAGTTTTTGCCTGAGGCTAATTTTCTGAGTCTCCGCAGCTTCTACTGTGTGCTGCCCCTCTCCCCTCTCACCTCTATCACTGTGCCCAAGGTTTGCACTCTTTAGCCTCCTGGAGTCTCAAGACTAGCTGCTTTCAGGGATAAGTCCTTGGTGTTCTTATTCAGCTGCCAAGAACCTAGACATTGCCCCAAGCTTGCTCTGACTCTGGCACTGTAGGTGGGGTGGAGGAAGGTTAATTAGCTTGCATTTTGGTAGGAGCTATTTCACCCCCTTATAGTGTCGAAATGCCCAAATTCCACATACTTTCAATTCTGCACCCTATTGTGGAGTCCCTTTGTTCATCTGAACTTGGTATTTTTGTCCGTTTGAAGTATCATATATTGGTTTTTGGTGAGGAGAGTAAGAGTTCTGCTTCTACTCTGCAACCATCTTAACATGGAAGTACACCAGTCAGTATTTTAAAGCCCTTTGTTAAAAAATTAAAATTAAAAAATTAAAAAGTTAAAAAATTGACATCCACAATGGTTGAATCAATTCACCAACTCCACCAACAATGTATTATTGTTCCAATTTTGACACATCCCCTCCAACATTTATTACTTTCCTTTGCTGTCATTTTAGCTAATCTGCTAGATGTGAGGTGGTACCTCAGAGTTGTTTTGCTTTGCATTTCTCTAATTATAAGAGATTTAGAATACTTTTTCATGAGCTCATTGATAGTTTTGATTTCTTCATCTGAAAATTGCCTATTCATGTCCCTGCCCATTTATCCATTGGGGAATGGCTTGATTTTTTGTACACTTGCTTTAGCTCCTTATGTTTGAATAATTAGATCTTTGTCAGAGTTTTTTGTTATAAAGATTTTTTCCCAATTTTTTGCTTCCCTTCTAATTTTGGTTACATTGGTTTTGTTTGTACAAAAAACTTTTTAAATTTAAGTAATCTTTACATTTCTAAGACAGAAGGTAAGAGTTTAAAAAATAGACACATTAATGAATCTGACTAGACAAAGGATATTGAACACAATAGGAGTAAATAATCCAGATTTCAATAATCTAGAAAACAGGTTACTAAGGAAATAACTGTAATTAATTAAAGGAAAAATTATTGGGTAATTTGGAAAGCAATGTGGAAGAAATTAGGCTAATGCTAACAAATTATACTGTATTCCTCAAAACAAATTAAATAGAGAGGGCATCTTAATATCAAAGACCATAATATAAAACAAACATATCTTTCAGACAGCTAGGTCTTAATATATATAATAGTAAATTAAGGATACTCCTACTTTTGCTATTAATTGACATAGATCTAAAAATGTTAGCAAAAGCAATATGGTAAAAGAAAAATGAAAACTAATAAAAACAGGGAAAGGATATACATATTTACCATGAAATAGAGGTTTACATAAGCAATCATAGAGAATAAAAAAAAGAATAATTCATATAATCCCTTAAGGAAATTAGCAACATATAAAATTAATTCACAAAATCAACAGCATTTCTACATAGGAAATGAAAAATCCTGGAGCAAATATTATCCATGATAACCCCGTGCACAATAGTAAAAAATGTAGAAAAATTTATGAAAATCATTCTAATAAGATACATTGAAGATGTGCATATGTCATTACAAAACATTCTTCAAAGAAATTTACGAACTTAAAAAAGAAGAATTATATTCAGTGCTCAGCCTAGGTTGTTCCAATATGATAATTTAAAAAGCCCAATTATACCATCTAAATTACTTTATGAATTTATTATAAAACCAATCAAAGTATGCAAAGATATTCAATATAGAGATAAAAAAGTAAGTTGATTTATAGGGTAAAAATAGGGAAAGATACAATAAAAATGTTTTAGAAGCATAATAACACTTAAATATACACTTTATAGTATAAAGTAATTATTCTCAAACATCAGTAATGCAACTACAAAAAAAAGGAAGTAGTTGGTGATGGAGGTTACATTTCCTTCTAATACCTCTAATAAAATTTTGATATACAATATATATAGAAAAAAATATAAATACACAAAATCAAAATTATTTCCCAATGGGAAGGTGACCAAAAGATATTACCACATAACTCTTTAAAAAAAGAATTGCAGTTGTTATACCATATAAAATGTTATACCACATGCTCCAAGTTACTATGAAGAGTAATGCAATTCACAACTCTTATGGTGTTTAATGGTTTTATATAATTACCACAAGAAAGAAATAAAAAAAGCCTAGATGGTATGATCGTCAGAAAAAAATTTGTCCCCTTATCAAGAAAAAAATCATGGAAGTGAGTGTCAGCATTGGTTTAGAATATGTCCAGATTTCTACATGTAATATTGGCATATATAAGCTGTAATTTCCCATAGATCAGCAAGAAATAATAGAGAGAAGGTAAAGTTCATGAAATAATAGAATTTAAGACTCAATTTAGCATGTTCATCCTAAGAACATTCATGGTTGAAAGGGGAAGAAGGAAAACAACCAAGGAGTCAATGTGGAAATGATTTGTCAAAATTGATCTAACCAACTTCCGAGGAGTAGAGAAGAACTTTAACAGATAAAAATTCTCAGAGATAAATAAATAAATAGAAAAGTGAGCAAAAGAAAATGAAAAAATCCTAATGTAAAAAATTCCATTGGTGAAAGGGAAGATCAAAATATAAACTCTGAAAAGGACAACAGTGGCAAAAAGGAAATTTGTAAAGTTTCAAAGGAAAGTCACAATGGGTGACAGGGCACAAAGAACTCCTGGAAGAACTTCAAGTTTAAAAATCAAGTAAGAAGAAAATTGATAGAAAGAGTCAATAACTTAAAAAAATTCACTCAAGAAAACAACTTCCTAAGTGAAGGGGAAAAATACTAAAGAAAGCAGCTTCTTAAAAGAGTAGATTTGGCCAGTTGAAGAAAGAAAAATAAAATTTCAAGGAAGAAATAACTCCCTAAAAATCAAAGTTGGGCAAATGGAAGCCAAATATTCCATTAGCCATCAGAAAATAACAAGAGAAAATTAAAAAAACTACAATTTGAAAAACTTCACTGGAAAAATAACAGATATGGAAAATAAATACAGGAGGTAAAATTGAAGAATCATTGAAATAACTGAAAGCTATGATTGAAGAAAAGGAAAATTACCTGAACACCCTATAAAAAGAAATAATCAAGGAAATCTTTCTTGGTATCATTCTGAAAAAGAAGAGAAAATAGAAATTGAAATAAATCACCATACATAGCCTAAAAAAGACTTCAAAATCAAATATGTCAGCACCATTTTGGGTATATTCCTAAACTTCTAAGCCAAGGAAAAAGTCCTACAAGCAGCCAGAAGGTAACAATTCAAATATTGTGGAGACACAGTCAGGATTACAGAGGACATGAAACTTCTACATTAAAAGATTAGGTGATAAGTCTTATGATGTGAAAAGCAAAGTTTATAAGTTTAAAAACTGAGCATATTCCTCCAGAGGGAAAAGTTTTATTTAAATAAAATAGAATACTTACCAGCATTCCTGACAAAAAATGAACAGAGTTTAAAAGAATATTAAATGAGAAATTTTGACACTCAAAAGAAAAAGAAAAAGGTAAACAGAAAAAGGAAAACTTAAATGTTTTGATATGGTTAAACTGATTACTTTCATACGAAGAAAGGTGATAATTAAGATACTTACAATATCTATTATATCTGAGACATGTAATGTACTTAAAATACTAAAAATAACTAGAGGTCTTGAGATGCTTAAGATACTTTTTCACTATTAAGGCAACGAGAAGGAGTATAAATAGTTAGGAAATGAATAAGGTGAAATAGTGTTTTAAAAATCAAGGGACAAAAAAGAGGAACATGCTCAGAAAAAAGAAAAGGTTAGAAGGAGGTTAATTATCTCACCATGAAGAGACACGTAAGAGTCAATACAGTGAAGCAGAAGATAGGGGTGTTTGGCAAGTAATGCTGTAACTTTAATCTCATAGGAATTAACTTAAATGGTATAAACATTCACACTCAGTTGGCTATAGAAAACCAGATAGTTTCTATACTATCAAGATACTTAAATTCTAATGGAGTAAGACAAAACATTAAAGAGATCTGGAAAGCAGAAGGAGAAGGTGCAAAAGATTAAGTATTTATAATAGAAAAATGCTATAGAAGAGGTAGAGCACAGTCTGGAGAGAATGTTGGCCTAGAAATGAAATAAGCATAGCTGAGTCACATTAAAATTTGGTAAGCATGAAACCCTGAAAAGAGAAGGCCCAGGAATATAATAGCCAAATTCAAGAGCTTCCAAGTAAAATAAAAAAATTTACAAGAAGCCAGAAAGAGACAATTCAGATATCAAGGAGCACCAATCAGGATCACACAGGTTCTGGCAGAGTCCCCACTAAAAGACCATGAGGCTTGGAATATGATATTCAGAAAGGAATGGGTCTACAAAAAAGGATCACCCTCCCATCAAAACTGACTTTATGCTTCCAGGGGAAAGTATGGGCATTCAACAAGTAGAAAATTTCCAAGTATTTGCACAGAAAAGACCAGGGCTAAATGGAAAGTTCGATATCCAACCACAAAAACAAAGGAAACATGAAAAGGTAAATAAGAAACAAAGGGAAAGAAAGAAAACTATTATTTTTAAATTTGACTCTTTAAGGGCTTCAATAAGATCTAATTATTTGTATTCCTATGTGAAGAAATGTTATGGGTAATTCTCTTAAGTGAACTCTATTCTCTATTATAGTATTCACTATTGTAGTAATCAGAAGAATTATTCATAGGGAGAAGTTGGAGTACTAACTGGTCTAAGATGATATGGGGGTGGGTGGGAAAGAGAGGGTTTAAAAAAATAAAAATAAATAAAATAGATATGATCTATCGAGTTCCAGGTTAAGATGGTGGCAGAGTAAAAAGCAGCTGCTCAAACTCTCCTAACAAAACCATAAAGGACTCCACAAGGGGACATAAAAACAAATCCAGACGAACGAAGGGACCACACAACAGTGCGCAGCATTGAAGGTACATGGAATCGGGGCATTTCCATGCTATAAAGGTGTGAAACAGTTCTCACTAGAGCATGAGCTGAGGAAGCCCCTCCCCCACCCCCGACACCAACAGCAGAGGAGAAAAAACAAGTTATCATACCAAACCCTCCCAAAATAATGAAAACTGGTCACAAGCTAATGAAGAGTTCAAATCTGAGATGATGAGAAAGATGGAAGAGATCTGATGAGAAAATAACAGTTTAAAAGGCAAAATTTTGCAATTGGCTTAGAAATTAAATGAACTGATAAGCAAATTGAATACCAGAAATGACCAGCTGGAAGACTTGAAGAACCAAACAGACCAGATTGAAAAGGAATACCAAAAAATTATAGCTGAAAACCAGTACCTAAAGGCTAGAATTGAACAATCCGAAGCTAATGATTTTTCAAGACAGCAAGAAAAAATAAAACAAAGTCAAAAGACTGATAAAATAGAAGAAAACATGAAATACCTCAATGAGAAAGTGACAGACCAAGAAAACAGGGCTAGAAGAGACAATCTAAGAATCATAGGTCTTCCTAAAAAAGCAGAAATTAGTAGAAATTTGGACTCCATACTAAAAGAAATTATTTAGCAAAATTGCCCTGAAGTTCTACAACAAGAGGGCCATATAGGCATTGAGAGGATCCATAGATCACGCTCTACACTAGACCCTGAAAAGACAACCCCAAGGAATATAATACCCAAATTCAAGAGCTTCCAGGTGAAAGAAAAATCTTACAAGAAGCCAGAAAGAGAAAATTCAAATATCAAGGAGCACCAATCAGGATCACACAGCATCTGGCAGCGTCCACACAAAAAGACCGCAAGGCTTAGAATATGACATTCAGAAAGGCAAGAGAACTGGGTCTACAACCAAGGATCACTTACCCATCCAAACTAACTATATACTTCCAGGTGAAAATTTGGGCATTCAACAAGATAGAAGATTTCCAAGTATTTGCCCAGAAAAGATCAGGATTAAATGGAAAGTTCAATATCCAACCACAAAAATCAAAAGAAAACTGAAAAGGTAAATAAGAAACAGAGGGGAAAGAAAGAAAGCTCATATTTTTTATATTTGCCTCTTTAAGGGCTCCAATAAGATCTAATTATCTGTATTCCTATGTGGAGAAATGCTATGTAGAATTTGCTGAAATGAACTCTATTCCCTATTATAGTAATAAGAAGAATAATTCAAAGGGAGGGTTGGAATACTAAATGGTGTAAGATGATATGGGGGGTAGGAAAAAGGAGGGTGAATAGTAGGGTACACCAAGAGAAACTTGAATGAATAAGAAAAAAAGGATATTCTATTACACACAGAGAGGGAATGGGAAGGGGAAGGGATGAATACTATTATAAGAAGGAGAGGAAGAGAGCATTAAGAGGTAATATTTAAAACTTACTCTCAGCAGAATTAAACCTGAGAGGGAAAAGCAGCTATATCCATTGGGATATAAAACTCTATCTATCTCTACTGAGAAAGCCAGTAAGGATAAAACAAGGGGAACAGAGGAGTGGGGAGGTCAAAAAAGGGAGAGGAGAAGGGGGAGGGAATTCATTAGGCCTTTAAAACTAAAAAGAGGGGAATAATTAGGGAGGGGGTATGAAGGGAAGTTAATAAAGGGAGGGGATGAGGGTTACAGGCTTAAAGCAAACCACTGGTTTAAAAGGAAAGAGTATAAGAAGAAGGGGCAGAATTAGGAGAGGATACCAATATATCAGCGAATGCACAACTGATAATTATAACTCTGAATGTGAACGGGATGAACTTGCTCATAAAACAGAAGCAAATAGCAGAGTGGATTAGAAACCAAAATCCTATCATATGTTGTCTATAAGAAACACATATGAGGTGGGTGGACATACACAAGTTTAAGTTAAAGGGATTCAGCAAAATCTTTTGGGTGTCAAATGAGAAAAAGAAGGCAGGAATTGTGATTGTGATTTCTGACAAAGCCAAAATAAAAATAAATATGATTAAAAAAGACAGGGAATATCATTACATCCTGATTAAAGGCAGTATATACAAAGAGGAAATAACAGTGCTCAATATGTATGCACCAAGTGGAATGGCATCCAAATTCATAAAGGAGAAACTGGCAGAGCTCAAGAAGGAAATAGATAGCAAAACCATACTAGTGGGAGATCTAAATATTCCTCTTTCAGATCTAGTTAAATCAAACCAAAAAAAAATAAGAAAGAGATAAGAGAGGTAAATGAAATACTAGAAAAATTAGATTTAATAAATATGTGGAGAAAAATAAATAGGAACAAAAAGGAATACACCTTCTTTTCAGCTCCACATGGTACATTAACAAAGATTGACCATGTTATCACATGGGCATAGAAACATTGCAAAGAAATGCAAAAGAGCAGAAATAATGAATGTAACCTTGTCATACTATAAAGCAATAAAAATAATAATTAGTAAGGGCACCTGGTCAGGCAAATAAAAAACTAATTGGAAATTAAATAATATGATTCTCCAAAACCAGCTAGTCAAAGAAGAAATCATAGAAACAATCAGCAATTTCACTGAAGAGAATGACAATGATGAAACTTCCTACCAAACCCTGTGGTATGCAGCTAAGTCAGTACTCAGGGGGAAATTTATATCATTTAGTGCATATATTAACAAATTAGGAAGGGCAGAGATTAATGAAATGGGCATGGAACTTAAAAAACTATAAAGGGAGCAAATTAAAAATCCCCAGATGAAAACTAAATTAGAAATACTAAAAATCAAGGGAGAAATCAATAAAATCGAAAGTAAAAGAACTATTGAATTAATAAATAAGACAGAAAGCTGGTATTTTGAAAAAAACAGATAAAATAGACAAAGTACCGGTCAATCTAATAAAAAAAAGGAAAGAAGAAAACAAATTTAACAGTATCAAAGATAAAAAGGCAGACCTCACCTCTAATGGAGAGGAAATTAAGGCAATCATTAACAACTATTTTGCCCAATTACATGGCAATAAATATATCAATCTAGGTGATAAGAATGAATACTTACAAAAATGTAAATTGCCTAGATTAACAGAAGAAGAAATAGAATACTTAAATAATCCCATATCAGAAATAAAGAAATTGAAGAAGCCATCAAAGAACTTCCTCAGAAAAATACCCAGGGCCTGATGGATTCACAAGTGAATTCTATCAGACATTCAAAGAGCAACTAATCCCAATACTATACAAATTTTTTTTTTCATATATAATAAGCAAAGAGGGAGTCCTACCGAATTCCTTTCATGACACAAATATGGTACTGATTCCAAAGTCAGGTAGATCAGAAAAAGAGAAAGAAAACTGCAGACGAATCTCCCTAATGAACATAGTTGCAAAAATATTAAATAGAATATTATAAAAAAGACTCCAGCAAATGATCAAGAGGATTATCCACCATGATCAGGTGGGATTTATACCAGGAATGCAAGGATGCTTCAACATTAGGAAAACCATCCACATAATTGACTATATCAACAAGCTAACAAACAAAAATCACATGATTCTCTCAATAGATGCTGAAAAAGCCTTTGACAGAATACAACACCCATTCCTATTGAAAACACTAGAACATATAGGAATAGAATGACCTTTCCTGAAAATAATAAACAGTAAACATCTAAAACCATCAACAACCATCATATGCAATGGGGATGAATTAGAATCCTTCCCAATAAGATCAGGCATGAAAAAAGGATGCCCATTATCACCTCTATTATTTAGTATTGTACTAGAAACACTAGCAGTAGCAATTAGAGAAGAAAAAGAAATTGAAGGTATTAAAATAGGCAATGATGGGACTATGCTATCACTCTTTGCAGATGATATGATGATCTATTTAAAAAATCCTAGAGATTCAACTAAAAAGCTAGTAGAAATAATCAACAACTTTAGCAAATTTGCAGTATACAGAATAAATGCACATAAATCATATCAGCATTTCTATATATTTCCAACAACTAACATCAACAAGAGTTCAAAAGAGAAACACCATTTAAAATCACTCTAGACAATATAAAATACTTAGGAATCTATCTACCAAAAAACACAGTAATTATAGAAACACAACTACAAAACACTTTCTAAACAATTAAAACTAGATCTAAACAATTGGGAAGCCATTAACTGTTCATATGTAGGACGAGTTAACATAATAAAAATGACCATTCTACCCAAACTAATTAACTTACTTAATGCCAAACTTATCAAACTACCAAAAAACTTCTTTACTGAATTAGAAAAAACTATAACAAAATTCATTTAGAAGAAAATAAAAGACAATGAATATCAAGGGAAATAATGAAAAAAAAACTTGAAGAAAGGTAGCCTAGCAGTACCAGATATTAAACTATACTATAAATCAGTGGTCATCAAAACAATATGGTACTAGCTAAGAGATAGAAGGAAGGATCAGTGGAATAGACTTGGGGTAAGTGATGTCAGCAAGATTGTTTATGATAAACCCAAAGAGCCCAACTTTGGGGACAAAAATGCACTATTTGACAAAATCTGCTGGGAAAATTGGAAAACAATATGGGAAAGATTAGGCTTAGATCAACATCTCACACCCTACACCAAGATAAATTCAGAGTGGGTGAATGACTTGAATATAAAGAGGGAACTATAAATAAATTAAGTGAACACAGAATAAAATACTTGTCAGATCTCTGGGAAAGGAAAGATTTTAAAACGAAACAAGAGTTAGAGAAAATTACAAAATGTAAAATAAATAATTTTGATTATATTAAATTAAAAAGGTTTTGTACAAACAAAAACAATACAACCAAAACCAGAAGGGAATCAATAAATTGTGAAAAATCATTTTAACAAAAAACTCTGACAGGGGTCTAATTACTCAAATATACAAGGAGTTAAAACAATTGTATAAAAAAATCAAGCCATTTCCCAATTGATAAATGGGCAAGGGATATGAATAGGCAATTTTCAGATAAAGAAATCAAAAGTATCAATAAGCACATGAGAATGTGTTCTAAATCTGTAATAATTAGAGAAATGCAAATCAAAACAACTCTGAGGTACCACCTCACACCTAGCAGATTGGCTAAAATAATAGCAGGGGAGAGTAATGAATGTTGGATGGGATGTGGCAAAATTGGGACATTAATACACTGCTGTGGAGTTGTGAACTGATCCAACCATTCTGGATGGCAATTTTGAATTATACTCAAAGAGCTATAAACGATTGCCTACCCTTTGATTCAGCCATAGCATTGTTGGGTTTGTACCCCAAAGAGATCAACAGACTTGTACGGAAATATTTATATCCTTGTTGTTTGTGGTGGCAAAAACCTGGAAAATGAGGGTATGCCCTTTTATGGGGGAATGGTTGAACAAATTGTGGTATACGCTGGTGATGAAATACTATTGTGCTCAAAGGAATAATGAACTGGAGAAATTCCTTGTGAACTGGAAAGACCTCCAGGAATTGATGCAGAGAGAAAGGAGCTGAGATGGAAGAACATTGTACACAGAGACTGATACACTGTGGTAAAATCGAATGTAATAAACTTCTGTACTGGCAGCAATACAATGACCCAGGACAATTCTGAGGGATTTATGGTAAAGAATGCTACCCACATTCAGAGGAAGAACTACAGGAGTGGAAACACAGAAGAAAAACCATTGCTTGAACACATGGGTTGAGGCTGATGCGGTTGGGGATGTAGACTCAAAACTAGTACACCAATGCAACTATCAACAATTTGGAAATAGGTCCTGAAAGATGACACATGTTAAACCATTGGAAATGGGTATCGCCTACAGGGGTGGGGGAAGTTAGGGGTTGAAGGGGAATGTAAAAACATGAATCATGTAACCATGATAACTTTTCTAAAAAATAAAAATTATTAAAAAAATTTGGGAGGTTTCCGGGTTAAGATGGCAGCAGAGTAAGAAGCAGCTCTTAACCTCTCCTGACCGAAACACACAAAACTCCTCAAGGGGGACATAAAAACAAGTCCAGACGAAGGGAGGAACCCCCACAACAGGGCACAGCATGGAAGGTACGTGAAATCGAGGCATTTCCATGCTATAAAGGGGTGAAACAGCCCTCACGAAATCACTGGCTGAGCAACCACCCCACCCCCACCCCCTCCACACTCATCTATAGCTCCGAAGCCAGCTAAAAAGAAATAGAGCAAGTTTGGGGCAACCATCGAGTCATTGGCAGCTCCAGGGCCTGTTCCTGAGAGCAGCAAGACTTAGGACCACATTAAGCCAAAAAACGCAGACGAAATCTGAGTGCGGGACCAGGACGTAGGGCGCAGAGCGCCGGCTGAGCAGAGCGCACGCATTGCGGAGGTGTGGGTGGAGACACAGCCAGGAACTAAAGCCTAAGTGGGGAACCAGTGTGGACGGGTATACGACTGTGGAAGCAGTGCCCTGAGACTTGTAAAGAAACCTCCGGCAGAGGATCAAGCAAGGGGGTCCACCAGGGGGCTTGACCTTGGAAAAAACCAGAACTCAGACCTCAGGAGCCAATAGATCGCGGACAGACACTGTACGCGAGGATAAATCTGAGAAGCTGCTTGGCTAATGATGGCTATTCAGTCTCAGGAAGTTCAGAAGAGAAAGAATAACAACAAGAAAAAGAAGTCTTTAACACTCAAAAGCTTTTACACAGAGAAAATCCAGACAACCGAGCAAACAGAAGAGGAGAACAAACAAGCATCCGGACCCTCCTCAAATAAGGAAAACTCCTCACAAGCTATGGAAGAGTTCAAAACTGAGATTTTGAGGAAAATGGAAGAGATCTGGCAAGAAAATAACTGTTTAAAAGGTAGAATCCTGCAATTGAACACTAGAGATGGCCAGATTGAAAAGGAATACCAAAAGATTATGGCCGAAAACCAGAAGATTATGGCTGAAAACCAGAAGATTATGGCCGAAAACCAGAAGATTATGGCCGAAAACCGAAAGATTATAGCCAAAAATCAATCCCTAAAGGCTAGAATTGAGCAAGTAGAAGCTAATGATCTCTCAAGACAACAAGAACAAATAAAACAAAGTCAAAAAACTGAAAAAATAGAAGGAAACATGAAATATCTCAATGAGAGAGTGACAGACCAAGAAGACCGGTCTAGAAGAGACAATTTGAGAATAATTGGTCTTCCAGAAAAACCAGAAATTAATTGAAACCTGGACTCCGTACTAAAAGAGATTATTCAACAAAATTGCCCTGAAGTCCTACAACAAGAGGGCAATATAGACATAGAAAGGATTCATTGAACACCCACTACATTCGATCCAGAGAAAAAAATGGGTAGAAATATTATTGCCAAATTCAAAAGCTTTCAAGCAAAAGAAAAAATCTTACAAGAAGCCAGAAAGAGACAATTCAAATATGAAGGAGCTCCAATCTGGATCACACAGGATCTGGCAGCCTCCACGCTAAAAGACCGTAAGGCTTGGAATACAATATTCAGAAAGGCAAGAGAACTGGGCCTGCAACCACGGATCAACTACCCATCAAAATTGACTATATATTTCCAGGGGAAAGTATGGGCATTCAACAAAATTGAAGAATTCCAGGTATTTGCACAGAAAACACCAGGGCTAAATGGAAAGTTTGATATCGAACCACAAAAACTGAGAGAAACCTGAAAAGGTAAATAAGATACAGAGGGGAAAGAAAGAAAGCTTATAATTTTTTAAATTTGCCTTTTTAAGGGCCTCAGTGAGATCTAATTATATGTATTCCTATGTAGAGAAATGTTATGTATAATTCTCTGTAGTGATTTCTATTCACCATTATAATATTCACTATTATAGTAATCAGAAGAATAATTCACAGTGTGAGGGTGGAACACTAAATAATCTAAGATGGCGTGGGGGAGGGGAAAGATGGGGTAAATAGCAGGGGACACTAAGAGAAACTTGAGCGAATAAGAAAATAGAATATTCTATTACACACAAAGAGGGCATGGGAGAGAGAGGGGACAAATACTATTATAAGAAGGAGAGGAAGAGAGCATAAAGAGATAATAATCAAACCTTAATCTCAGTGTAATCAACCTGGAGAGGGAAGAGTAGCTATACTATCCATTGGGAAATAAAACTCTTATCTAACCCTTCTGAGAAAGTTAGAAGGGATAAACCAAGGGGAGCAGGGGAGTGGGAAGGACAAAAAAAAGGGAGGGGAGAAGAGGGAGGGAATTCATAAGGCCTTTAAAAACAAAAAGAGGGGGGGGGGAAATAAGGGAGGAGATAGAAAGGGAAGTCAATCAAGGGAGGGGATAAGGGATAGGGTCTTAATAGCAAACCACTGGTTT
>NC_058133.1:338894615-338895096 GCF_016433145.1 Gracilinanus agilis | reverse complement strand
AATAAGGGGAGGGGGTAGAAAGGAAGTCAATCAAGGGAGGGGATAAGGGATAGGGTCTTAATAGCAAACCACTGGTTTTAAAGGAAATAGCTTAAGGAGAATGGGTAGGAATGGGGGAGGATTTGAAAATGTCAGCAAATGCACAACTGATGATTATAACTCTGAATGTGAATGGGATGAACTCGCTCATAAAACGGAAGCAAATAGCAGAGTGGATTAGAAACCAAAATCCCACCATATGTTGTCTACAAGAAACACATATGAGGCGGGTGGACATACACAAGTTTAAGGTTCAGGGTTTGAGCAAAATCTTTTGGGTGTCAAATGAGAAAAAGAAGGCAGGAGTGGCTATTATGATTTATGACAAAGCCAAAGTAAAAATAGATATGATTAAAAAAGACAGGGAAGGTCATTACATCCTGATTAAAGGTAGTATAAACAATGAGGAAATAACACTGCTCAATATGTATGCACCAAGTGG